>NW_024500052.1:0-1171 GCF_017590055.1 Onychostruthus taczanowskii
AAAAAAAAAGCTAAAAAAGGAAAAATAAAAAGTGGGGTTTGGTTTGCAGGAAGGGAATTAGTGGGAGAATGGAGCCAAAACCACAGGAGGGCTCTGCCCTGGTGCTCTCCTGCTTTGGGGCCTGACAGAATGGGTTTAGAATTCCCAAAGGATTTCCCAAACACGACCCTGTTGTGGTCCTTCTGCCAAGTGAAACGTCTCAGAGATGGGGAGCTGCTAAATCAGAATTTTTTGGGTGCTTTGTGGCAACCTGGATTTGCTGGGGTAGCAGTGGAAAAGTGGAAAAAGCATCCTGGGTTCAGGAAAAACCTCAGCAGCAAATTCCTGGGGGCTGGCAGAAAATCCCTCCATGCTGTGCCACTCCTGTCACACTTGGATCAGTTTGTCTGTGGGATAAATCTCCAGTGCTTTTGCTGGGCTTTATTCGGGTATTTTAAGAAAAAAATCTTTAAAAGCTGCTGTAAAAATGGTGCACAACTGAACGTGGCTTCTGGTTGGGGAGCACGAGGGACCCTGTGAGGGGACAGCTTTTAGAGCTGGCTATGAAGCAGAATTCTTGGGTGTGGAGCAGAATTCTGGGATATAAAGCAGAATTCTTGGGTATAAAACAGAACCTTGGATATAAAACACAAGTAGAACATTTTTACTCAGTTTAGGGGACATGGCTGAAATGAGATTTTGTTTAGGTCACCATTTCTGTTCCTCTCAGACACCACAAAATCCCTGCAGTGTGATTAAACACAATTATTGTTGGTACCATGGTGGTGATATGAATTTTTTAAATTAACATTGAGCAGAGGAAGCTTCTCTCAGTGTTTTTGTTTTTTTCCCTGTTGTCTCTTCAAAGAGTCCAAATCTGCTTGGCTTTTAATTGGATTTTGCTTTTGTTGGGAAAGCTCTGGGAGCTGCTCTGTGAAGAGCTATGGGGCCTCCCCTCAAGCTCAAAAACATAACCACAAATTGGCATTTGGGGTGGGGGGTTTGCCCTTCAGCACAGGAATTATGTGAGGTGTGAGTGCCCAGCCCAGGGAGGTGATTCCAGCTGGGGATTAGGGTGCACTGATCCGTGCTGGAGTGGAATTCCAGCTCAGCAATGGGGTGCTGCAGGAGCTGCCCTGTGTTGTATTTGCAGAGAGCCTGGTGCCAGGGAGGAATGATGAGTCTGACTCCA
>NW_024500053.1:0-1180 GCF_017590055.1 Onychostruthus taczanowskii
AATGGGATAAAATTAATTAAAAATGGGGTAAAATAATTAAAAATGGGCAAATTTGGGATAAAATTGATTAAAAATGGGATTAAATGGATTAAAAATGATCAAAAATGGGGTAAAGTGAGTTAAAAATGGCCAAAAATGGAGTAAAATTGATTAAAAATGGGATAAAGTGGATTAAAAATGGCCAAAAATGGGATAAAATTGATTAAAAATGACCAAAAATGGGAAAAAGGGGATTTAAAATGGGGTGAAGTGTTTTAAAAACTACCAAGAATGGGCTAAAGTGGATTAAAAGTGACCAAAAATGGAATAAAATTCATTAAAAATGGGATAAAATTCATTAAAAATGGGATAAAATTCATTAAAAATTACCAAAAATGAGGCAAAGTGAATTAAAAATGAACAAGTTGGGGATAATTCCTCCCAAAATCCCCCAAAAATCAACCCAAAACCACCAAAACGCCTCAGATTTTGTGTATTGAAGCCACTGAAAATGGGAATTTTTGGGGGGAATCTCTGGAATTCCGGGATTTTTTCAGGATTTGGGAATTCCAGGCTTTCTCCCAAACACCCAAACCCCCAAAAAATTGAAACAAACCCTCGAAATCCCCCCAAAAAATCAACCCAAAAGCACCAAAACTCCTGGAATTTTGTGTATTGGAGCCACTGAAAATGGGAATTTTTGGGGAATCTCTGGAATTCCGGGATTTTTTCAGGATTTGGGAATTCCAGGCTTTCTCCCAAACACCCAAACCCCCAAAAAATTGAAACAAACCCTCAAAATTCCCCCCAAAAAAACCACCAAAACTCCTCAAATTCCGTTTATTGAAACCGCCGAAACCAGCGGGGATTTTCCCGGTGAATCCCGGGATTTTTCCCAGGGAATTCCCGGATTTTCCCGGAATTCCGCGGGGCTGGGGCTCGGAATTCCAGGGTTTCACCCAAACCCCCCAAAAATTGAGACAAACCCTCAAAATTCCCCCAAAAAATCACCAAAACTCCTCGAACTCCGTTTATTGAAACCGCCGAAACCAGCGGGGATTTTCCCGGTGAATCCCGGGATTTTTCCCAGGGAATTCCCGGATTTTCCTGGGAATTCTGAGCGGGACTGGGGCTCGGAATTCCGGGGTTTCACCCAAACACTCAAAAAATTGACACAAACCATCAAAATCCCCCCAAAAAA
>NW_024500054.1:0-1179 GCF_017590055.1 Onychostruthus taczanowskii
TGGGGTAAAAAATGGAGAATTTGGGGGTAAAAAATGGGAATTTCGGGGGGAGAAATTGGGGAAAAATTGGGAAATTTTAGGTAAAAAATTCGGGGATTTTTGGGTGAGAAATGGGGAAATTTTGGGGTAAAAAATTGGAATTTTGGGGGGAATTTTGGGTTAAAAAATGGGAAATTTCAGGGGGAAATTGGGGAAAAAATGAAAAATTTGGGGTAAAAAATAGAGAATTTTGGGGGGAATTTTTGGGGTAAATTTGGGGAGATCGGAATTTTGGGGGGAATTTTTGGGGTAAATTTGGGGAATTTTGGGATAAAAAAATTGGGATTTTGGGGGGAAAATTTGGGGAATTTTGGGTAAAAAATCGGGAATTTTTGGGGTAAAAAAAAGGGAATTTTTTGGGGAGAAATTGGGAAAAATTTGGAAATTTTAGGTAAAAATATCGGGGATTTTTGGGTGAGAAATGGGGAAATTTTGGGGTAAAAAAAGGGAATTTTGGGGGAATTTTGGGTTAAAAAATGGGGAAACTGAGGTAAAATTTGGGGAATTTTGGCGGGAAAAATTGGGAAAATTTTGGGGCAAAAATTGAGACTTTTGGGGAAGATTTTGGGGGAAAATTTGGGGAATTTTGGGTAAAAGATCGGGGATTTTGGGGGAGAATTTTTGGGGTAAAATTTTGGGAGTTTGGGTGGAAAAATCGGGAATTTGAGGGAGTTTGAGAATTTTGGGGGGAAATTTGGGGAGAAATGTGGGGAAAAAATGGAAAATTTTGGGGGAAATTTTGGGGTAAAAATGGAGAAAATTGGGGGAAAATTTAAGTTTTTGGGGGGGAAATTTGGGGAAAAAATTGTAAAATTTGGGATTAAAAAATGGGAATTTTGGGGAGGAAATTTGAAAAAAAAATCGGAATTTTGGGGGGAAATTGAGGGAAAAGTTTGGGGAATTTTGGGTAAAAAATGGGATTTTTTTGGGGAGGAAACTGGGTTAAAAATTGGATTTTTGGGGGGAAATTTGGGAAAAAATTTGGGGAGAAAATGGGAACATTTTGGGTTGAAAATGGGAATTTTTGGGTTAAATTTTGGGGCAAAAATTTGAAATTTTTGGGGTAAAACTGGGGGAAATTTGGGGTAAAAATTGGGAAAAAATGGGTTAAATATTGGGAATTTTGGGGGGAAATTTGGG
>NW_024500055.1:0-1171 GCF_017590055.1 Onychostruthus taczanowskii
CAACCAAAAACAAAGCCACCAACACTCTTCCCAGAGTAGTCTGGGCAAGCTGTGTTCTTTGCTATCAAATTACCTCTGTCGAAAGTCTTTAGATGAGCCAGATCACCATAAATTTGGCTAAGTTTCTCACAGCCTTCTTGGAGTACAGATCCAGTACGAAATACAGCAGCATGGTTTTGCATTGCCTGCAACACAGTAAAACAAAATCAGTTTGATTATGCTGAATATGAAAACATCTAACTTCCTTAGCTCCAGAAGAGCTACAAAGCTGTTCTGAGCTCAAACTTGTCTGCAGCCTGAGAAACCCCATATTCTTCCATTCACCCCAAACAACTGAAACCTCACTCTATTATACAGCAGGTAAACTACGCAAGGGAATGACCATGAAGGGAAAAAGGAATTAACAATGATACAACCTTTACTGCACACACAATCTTCTCACACACCTTTTCTTCTGCATGGCAAATCCTGAAGCGCACTTTGCCAAGGCACCAAACCCCACAGTTGCTTGCAGCTTGTCCCACCCTATCCCTGAGAGCTTCCCCAGGCTTACCTTCTGCATGTTAAGTCGCACTTCTGAAGTCCTTATGCTTCCATTAGCAAACCTTAACTTGTCAAGATTAGCAACTGACTCTTCACCAGCATTTGGTTTAATGGGGGGAACTGGCTCTCCTAATAAGAAAATGTCAGTAAGTTTGGTAGTCAGGCTTGGGTTTGGTTTCTGGCAGTTTCAGAGACTATCAATTACTAAAAATCAGATTTAAGTAAAACTTAATCTGTTTTCTTCCTCTGAGGTGCACACCAAGTGTAACTTTCCTGAAGTCCCACCAATTGTATCCATATATTTAAAGTTCTCAGTGGAATATGAATCCCATTCTTTCCTACAAAAATGAATAAAGATTTTATAGGTTTGGCAAAATTTTGCTGTTCATTCCCTCGAAGCAGCACTTGATGAAAATTATTCTAAACTATGAAATAAGCCCGTTGTCCTTACCACCTATTGCTATGCTCTCCTTGTCTCCTCAGTCCCAAACCTCCCACCTTTTCTTGGATGTATAAGGGACCAGGAGCAGTCAATAAGCCTGGCAGTTAGCCATGAGCTCTACATCTTGCCTCTAATACTGGAAGCCACTTGTCACTGGGCAACAAAGCAAACACAGCACCTTACCAG
>NW_024500056.1:0-1179 GCF_017590055.1 Onychostruthus taczanowskii
TTTGGGATGGGAGAATAACATTTGTGAGAATTTTCTTTTTCTTTGTATTCATAACCTGAGGATGGGAGCAGGAGTTGCAAGCTGCTTATGGAAATGCAAGGCTGGTGCCATAAAACAGCAGCAGTCTGTCCTAGTGTACTTTTCTCTCTCATCTGTGTGCTGAAGTCCTTCTTGAAGCTGGGTGTGAACAAGAAGAAAGAGGAGCAAAAACATGTCTAGTTTTTGGTTTGGGCTTTTTTTGTTTAATAATCCTTAGGGAATGCAGGTAAAAATCTGTGTCCAAATTACAGGAAAAAGATTACATGCTCAAAAAAATTCTTCCAAGCTTCATAAATCCACAGATTATATAAACATCTCTTATACTGCCCAGAAATATGCAAGAAAGGAGCATCTACTGAATGACCAGGAATTGCACTTTTAAGTATGTTTTGCATGTTTCCCATTATGTAAGAATCATATGGGAACAAGACAGAAATTTCTTATGAATCTACACCATAAAATCTAATCCTGGCAATCATTTATCAAGAGACATTTTTTATGGAACAACACTGCAGACCTGGATGAACTGTGCTTCATCTGCTGTGCTTTCATGTTAACAAAGAAAAGGATTATGTTACAAAATAAACAAGTCTCCTAATGAATATAAACTATTCTCAACTGTGCTGATAACAAATAGGCCAAGGTTAAAGAGCTAAATAAAGCATGTTGCCCTGAAATGCAGTAATGACAATTGTGACTTACCATGATCCATTAAACAGAGCCGCTCTTTTCTCTTTCTCCTTTGGGGAATTTGGCAAAAAGATTGGTTTTGCAGCCTCAGAGCTGTACCACTTTTACAGTCACTTCTGGTCTTGTTGGTACGATAAATTAGCTCACATAGGCAAGGGATCACTTTTGGTATTCATTAAATCACTATTACAGGCCCGCTCCTTTTGCTTCTTGCTCTAGGTTTTGCCACCCATTTTTTCTGCTAAAGAAGCCTGAAGATCAGGGTGCAAAACTTTTGTGAAGAGTAGCAGGAAAGAGGCAGCAACAACAAAACATTGTACATTGGAGTGTCTTCATGGTTGTAGCTATTGGATATGCACTTTATGGGCATGTAAATCTTGGAGGACAGAGCCTTGGGTATTGTACATGTATCTACAGAAAGCTTTCAAGATGCTTTAAACCCATTTTTTT
>NW_024500057.1:0-1179 GCF_017590055.1 Onychostruthus taczanowskii
TGGGGATTTTTTGGGGGGATTTGGGGGTTTTGGCAGAAAATTGCAAGATTTTGGGGGGAAGTAGGGGATTTTTAGGGGATTTTGGGAGGAATTTGGAGATTTTTGGGGGGATTTTGGGAGGAATTTGGGGGTTTTGGCAGAAATTTGGGGATTTTTTGGCGGGTTTGGCAGGAAAATTGGAGGTTTTTGGGGATTTTTGGAGGAAATTTGGGGCATTTTGGGGAGAATTTTTGGGATTTCTGAGGGAATTTGGGGGGGGGATTTTGGGAAAAATTGGGAATTTCGAGGGAAAATTTGGGATTTTGGGGCTGAATTTGGGGATTTTTGGGAAAAATTGGGAATTTCGAGGGAAAATTTGGGATTTTGGGGCTGAATTTGGGGATTTTTGGGAAAAATTGGGAATTTCGAGGGAAAATTTGGGATTTTGGGGCTGAATTTGGGGATTTTTGGGAAAAATTGGGAATTTCGAGGGAAAATTTGGGATTTTGGGGCTGAATTTGGGGATTTTTGGGAAAAATTGGGAATTTCGAGGGAAAATTTGGGATTTTGGGGCTGAATTTGGGGATTTTTGGGAAAAATTGGGAATTTCGAGGGAAAATTTGGGATTTTGGGGCTGAATTTGGGGATTTTTGGGAAAAATTGGGAATTTCCAGGGAAAATTTGGGATTTTGGGGCTGAATTTGGGGATTTTTGGGAAAAATTGGGAATTTCGAGGGAAAATTTGGGGGTTTGGGGCTGAATTTGGGGATTTTTTGGGAGGAATTTGGGGGAAAATGGGGATTTTTGTGGGGGAAATTTGGGATTTTGGTGGGAAAACCACAAAAATTGTCACAATTCCAATAAATTCCCAATAAATCATCAATCAATCAATCAATCAATCAATCCCAATCGATCCCAAAACGCCCCAAATTCCCAAAATTCCCCCTAAATTCCCCCCAAATTCCCAAATTCCCCCCAAATTCCCCCAATTTTCCCCCAAAATTCCCCCAAAATTTCCCCAAATTTCCCCAAAATTTCCCAAATTTCCCCCAAATTGCTCCCAAATTTCACCCAAAATTCCCCCCAAAACCCACTAATTTTCCCAAAATTCCCTCAAATTCCCCCTGAAATTCCCAAATTTCTCCCAAATTTCCCACAAAAAAACCAAAATTCCCCCCAAAATTCACAATTTTTCCCCAA
>NW_024500058.1:0-1178 GCF_017590055.1 Onychostruthus taczanowskii
GAGCGCTCTCCCCACGCACTGCGCCGCGTGCCGCATGGCGTCGAAGGTGAGGAACTCGCCCTCGCGCACCTGGAGCTGCTCCCGCAGGAATTCCAGCCGGGCCTGGGGGGGCCACGGGGCTGAGACCCCCAAAAACCTCCCCAGGTATCCTAAAAACCCCCCGGGAGCCCCAAAAATCCTCCCAGGTATCCCAAGAATCCTCCCAGGCACCCCCATCTCAGGTGTTCTCCCACACCTGGAGCTGCTCCCGAAGGAATTCCAGGGGGATTTGAGGGGGGGCAACGGGGCTGAGACCCCCCCCAGAAATCCCAAAAACCTCCCCAGGTATCCCAAAAATCCTTCCAGGTATCCCAAAAATCCTTCCGGGAACCCCAAAAACCTCCTCAGGTATCCCAAAAATCCTCCCAGGTACCCCCATCTCAGGTGTTGTCCCACACCTGGAGCTGCTCCCGAAGGAATTCCAGGGGGTTTTGGGGGGGGTCCACGGGGCTGAGACCCCCAAAAACCTCCCCAGGTCCTAAAAACCCCCCAGGAGCCCCAAAAATCCTCCCAGGTATCCCAAAAACCTCCTCAGGTATCCCAAAAACCCTCCCAGGTACCCCCAGGCACCCCCACCTCAGGTGTTCTCCCACATCTGGAGCTGCTCCTGAAGGAATTCCAGGGGGATCTGGGGGGGGCCACGGGGCTGAGACCCCCCCAGAAATCCCAAAAATCCTCCCCAGGTATCCCAAAAACCTCCTCAGGTATCCCAAAAATCCTCCAGGTGCCCCCATCTCAGGTGTTGTCCCACACCTGGAGCTGCTCCCGAAGGAATTCCAAGGGGATTTGAGGGGGGGCAACGGGGCTGAGACCCCCCCAGAAATCCCAAAAACCTCCCCAGGAACCCCAAAAACCTCCCCAGGTACCAAAAAAACTCCTCAAGAACCCCAAAAACCCCTCCAGGTATCCCCAAAATTCCCCCAGGAACTCCAAAACCTTCCCCAGGTACCTCCCACCACAGGACAGGTGACCCCTCCCCAGGTGGGATTTGGGGAGGGGGCCACACCTGAGACCCCCAAATCCCCCCTAAAAACCTCCAAAACTTTCTAAAAACCCCAAAAATCATCCTAAAACCCCCCCAAATCCCCCTAAAATCCCCCTAAAAATCCCCCAAATCCCTCGATTTCCCCCACCTGCAG
>NW_024500059.1:0-1178 GCF_017590055.1 Onychostruthus taczanowskii
GGGAAAAATGGGGGAAATGGGGAAAACGGGGCAGAAACAGGGAAAATAGGGGGGAAATACGGGGGAAATGGGGAAAAATCGGGCGGAAATGGGGAAAAACAGGAGGGAAATGGGGGAAAATGGGGAAAATAGGGGAAATTGGGCAAAAATGGGAGGAAAATGGAACAGAAATGGGGGAAAATGGGGAAAATGGGGGGGAAATGGGGGAAAATGGGGAAAATAGGGGAAATTGGGCAAAAATGGGAGGAAAATGGAACAGAAATGGGGGAAAATGGGGAAAATGGGGGGGAAATGGGGGAAAATGGGGAAAATAGGGGAAATTGGGCAAAAATGGGAGGAAAATGGAACAGAAATGGGGGAAAATGGGGAAAATGGGGGGGAAATGGGGGAAAATGGGGAAAATAGGGGAAATTGGGCAAAAATGGGAGGAAAATGGAACAGAAATGGGGGAAAATGGGGAAAATGGGGGGGAAATGGGGGAAAATGGGGAAAATAGGGGAAATTGGGCAAAAATGGGAGGAAAATGGAACAGAAATGGGGGAAAATGGGGAAAATGGGGGGGAAATGGGGGAAAATGGGGAAAATAGGGGAAATTGGGCAAAAATGGGAGGAAAATGGAACAGAAATGGGGGAAAATGGGGAAAATGGGGGGGAAATGGGGGAAAATGGGGAAAAGAGGGGAAATTGGGCAAAAATGGGAGGAAAATGGGGCAGAAAGGGGGAAAAGGGGAGGGAAATGGGGGAAAATGGGGAAAAGAGGGGAAATTGGGCAAAAATGGGAGGAAAATGGGGCAGAAAGGGGGAAAAGGGGAGGGAAATGGGGGAAAATGGGGAAAAGAGGGGAAATTGGGCAAAAATGGGAGGAAAATGGGGCAGAAAGGGGGAAAAGGGGAGGGAAATGGGGGAAAATGGGGAAAAGAGGGGAAATTGGGCAAAAATGGGAGGAAAATGGGGCAGAAAGGGGGAAAAGGGGAGGGAAATGGGGGAAAATGGGGAAAATGGGGGGGAAATGGGGGAAAATGGGAACAAAATGGGGGAGAAACAGAGAAAAATGAGAAAAAAAGGGCAGAAATGAGGGGGAATTGAGCAGAAATGGGGGGAAATGGGGCAGAAATGGGGAAAAAACAGGGGAAATGGGGCAGAAATTGGGAAAAATGGGGCAGAAATGGGGCAGAAAT
>NW_024500060.1:0-1178 GCF_017590055.1 Onychostruthus taczanowskii
CCCCAGGTGTCCCCAGGTGTCTCCCCACCTGTGAGCTCTCCACGGAGGCGCTGTGCTTGTCACACATGGGGCTGATCTGTGTCCCCATGTCCCCATGTCCCCATGTGTCCCCATGTGTCCCCATGTCCCCAGGTGTCCCCCCAGGTGTCCCCAGGTGTCCCCAGGTGTCCCCCCACCTGCGAGCTCTCCACGGAGGCGCTGTGCTTGTCACACATGGGGCTGATCTGTGTCCCCATGTCCCCAGGTGTCCCCATGTCCCCATGTCCCCCCATGTCCCCCCATGTCCCCAGGTGTCCCTCACCTGCGAGCTCTCCACGGAGGCGCTGTGCTTGTCACACATGGGGCTGATCTCCAGGCCCTGCTCGCGCTCCCGGTCCCCCTGCCTGAAGAACTCCTCCATGATGCGCTCCGTCCACTGCCGGTACAGCCCCAGCGGCTTCGTGGGGTTGCTCAGGTCGGCGCAGTGCACCATGTTCCGCAGCACCTGGGGACACGCGTGTCACCTGGGGCTGCCAGGGACAGCCAGGGACACCTGGGGGCTGCCAGGGACACCTGGGGACACCTGGGGCTGCCAGGGACACCTGGGGCTGCCAGGGACAGCCAGGGACACCTGGGGCTGGCAGGGACACCTGGGGACATGCGTGTCACCTGGGGCTGCCAGGGACACCTCGGGGACACCTGGGGACAGGCGTGTCACCTGGGCACACCTGAGTCACCCGGGCCACCTGGGGCTGCCGGGGACACCTGGGGACAGCCAGGGACACCCAGGGACACCTGGGGACGCGCGTGTCACCTGGGACAACTGGGGACAGCCAAGGACACCCAGGGACAGCCAGGGACACCTGGGGACACCTGGGGACACGTGTGTCACCTGGGACACCTGGGGACAGCCAGGGACACCTGGGGCTAGCAAGGACAGGCAGGGCCACCTCAGGGACAGGGATGTCACCAGGGTCACCTTGGGGACAGCCAGGACCCCCAGGCTCCACACAGCCCCCAGTGTGGCTCAGGGACCCTCAGGTCACCCAGGACTCCTTTGGGACCCCCACAAAGATCCCGCACCATCCACAAGACCTCCCCAAAGACCCCTGAAACCCCTACAAGACACCTTGAGGACCCCTGAAACCCCCCCCAGGCCCCCCTGGGGACCCCTGAAACCCCCCCCCAGGCCTCCTGAG
>NW_024500061.1:0-1178 GCF_017590055.1 Onychostruthus taczanowskii
TGTGCCTCTGGCCTGTGCACCCACTAACATCCACATCCACCTCTGCACCCAACACATCACTCACACTGGGGGCACGCAGAAAATAACAGAGCCAAGTGCCACAGCCATGAGCTCCCGTGCAGGGCTGGGCAAGTGTCCATGCAGGATCACCCCAAGACCACGCTCTGTCCCTGCCAAGCTGGCTCAAGGGCACAGCAAGACAGCCACAGATGCCACAACAGATGCCCACAGCCCAACCTGACCCCACTGGACCAATACACGTGGCTCATGGACCCAAGCCTGGCACCCAGAAAGCCCACAGTGCCTGGGGACAGCACTCCCACACTTCATGAACATGGGGACAACTCTGTAGGGGAGCTTCATGGGGCCAGCTTTTGCTTGTGTGAGCAACTAGAGAGATCGTTCCTTTCAGATGCTGCTGCCGGAACTTTCAACCACATGCTCCACAGGTCCACAACACCTGTCGGCCAGGCCCCAAAACCCCAACACACAGGCACATCCGCAATATCCAACAAGCAGGAGTAGCCTCATGGCTCCCCTGGGCACCTCAGGATCAGCACAGCAGCACTTCCCAGGACAAGCAAATGAGGCACTGGCTGTGAGCACCAAGTGCTGCAAGCAAGACGTGCCTCAGCTGGGCCCTGGTGCTCACACCTTCCTCCCCAAGCCAGCGGGCAAACACACAGGCAAACACACAGCCACTGTACAGCCCAAAATTCATCCTCTGCCATCTCAGCCCTCTCTCTCCATCTGCTCCCTTCTTCCCTGGCACAGGCACGTGCCAGCATTGCCCTGGCCATGCCTCTGACCTCCCAGTGCCCGGCCTTGGCCACTCTCCTGGCATGGGGCTGAGCTGAACAACCAGGCCACAGCCTTCAGCTTCAGCTGCCCCACCAACACCCACTGCCAGGCACTCCCTGCTCCTCCGACTGTCCCATTTCCACCTCCTCCATGGAGCACAGGACAACAGCCGCAGCACATCAGGCACCAGGGCCAGCGCTGGCACTGCCCTTGTGCCTGATGCCAGACTACTTGGAAGAAAAACATCCAAGCTCTTGGAGAGGCGGATCCCCATGATGAGCACCGCCCAAACCAATGGCGCCATCACAATCTGCTGGGCACACCATGGTTTGCAAAGAGCTCTCCTTGCCCACTTGTTGTATTGTGTTTTGTTATAT
>NW_024500062.1:0-111302 GCF_017590055.1 Onychostruthus taczanowskii
ATATTTTTATTCATAACAGCTACTACTTCTTTGTGACTTGAAACACAAGAGAGAGAAGGGATGGTATCTGTGAGGCAGATCTGAGCACTGTGAGTCATGCTTATCACAATCCCACTAATGCATTTAATTTGGACAATTATGTTAAACTTGATGTTAACCTTCCCCATAGTTCTTTGAAAGCAAACCAAGTCTCTTCGAGCCAGGGGTATATAATCCTCCATCTTCCATGATTACTATCAATGGCCCAGCATGCAGCTTAATTTGTTATGGGTTGCAAGGTATGCTTCGATCTGAGGGTGGTTGTAACAGTGCAAAATATGTAATTAATAATGAGTAATAGCTCCATAATCTGTGGCTCTCCCTTCCTTCTTGATGTGTTTTCTTCTCAGCCACAAAGCACAGGAACCCTTGAGTGTTCCTTTATGTCATTTTAAAACCATTATTCCAACACTTTGTTCTGTTCATTCTTTTTCTTCAGATTATGTTCAGACTACAAACTATATCAGGCAGAGACCTTACCCCCACTATATGTGAAAAATACTTGCAACAGAATAAAAATATTGGTAACAGAACAATGTAGTAATCAAGTATTAATTGAATTTTAGGACCCAGTGGTAAAAGTAGATGCATTAATGTGTCCTCTGACACAAAGATAAGCACCAGTCTGCTGCAGCACACACCAAGCCCTCGAGAGAGATGAGAAACAGAGGGTGTTGAAGTGATTGTCAGAGAGACACCATAGGGAGGAGAAAGTGGGAAAGACCAGTGCAAACTGCTCCTTTTTGTGAGGAGCTGGTCTTGTGGGTAAGGGCATCCCCAGAGTTCAGCTTTGGTGGTTGTTAATATTGTCACCCTCTTTACATATGATGATTTTTTTTTTTTTTTTTTTTTTTTTTTTTTGTTGATTTCACCATTGTTGTTATTATCATTATTTGGTATTGTCACCCCATGGTGACTGCAGACATGGTGCAAAGCAGCTTAATTGAAGCAGCAGATGGGTATGAGAGCTGCTTCTGCAGCCTCCTGGCTCACACCTGCCAATGGAAGTGCCATTGCTGGTGGTCAAGGTGCAGCAAGAGACACTGTCAGAGTTCCTCTGCTGCTGCCACCGCTCGAGAGCCAGCAGTGTGCAGCAAAGAGCCCTGCACACAGGGCTGCAAGGTCTCCAGCTCCTGCAATCAGATCTTCCTACGTGTGTCACTCCATTTGGGAGCCAGGGATCCCTCTGGTCACATCATGTTTCGCTCAAGTTGCATCCAGCAGCATTTAAGGACATGGAACTCATTAGTTACAAAGTCTTTCCCCTCACCTCACTGAATAATCTTTTCTGACATCATGTGCAGCATCACTAAACCACCTCTTCTCAAAGTGTTTCCCCTCTGAACTAACAGGGAAGGAACAAGATGCAGAAGCTGGGGACAGAAAGGGCACGAATGGGGTTTTTTTTGAGGGCCAACAAGTGCCTCAAGAGCTAGTCACAACACCCTTTCATTGATTTTGTTCAGCACTCAGCAAATGCAAAGCCATTGATTGTTCACTGAATAGGCTGCAGAGCTCTGCTTTTGCTGAGTTGCATGTGGAACTGAGCCAAAAGGAGAAGAAATAATTAACAGTCTGCCCTGTCCATATGTTTAAAATACACTACAAAATGAAAACAGTCCTGTGGAGAGTTCTCTGCATTAAAGCTTTTCTGTCATGTGGAGTTGGAACATTTCCTCTATTCCTTAGGGGAGGACTTAGGACAATATTTGAGAAACCAGAGTTACTATTAATTTTAAGGCTCTTTTTTTCCAATTCTTTCAATTCATTATTCATACTTCGTATGCCTGTATAAAAATACTTAAGTTATTGTATGAATTGAAACTACTTCAAATGTTCAGAATTCATAAGTATTGTAAGAAAAAACAGAAACTAGTTTAGATCCTGATAGTAAAATCTGGAAAACAGAAGAATCCTCTTTAAAGACAGATTTTTACTGAAATTTTATGGTCCAGACCAATTTATTTAAAACAGGTTTGACATCATCAGACCCAAAACCATTTAAAGCAACTTACTGGGTTTGAATTTCTTGGGAAAGAAATGACATTCAAAAGTCTGTTAATAACATGGGGTCCTTGTATGACAATGAAGGAATTTGTGTCAGTCTCTGCTGATGTGATATGGAGTGCACATATCCATGTGAATGTTGCCCATGCCTGTTTAAACAACTAATTTCAGAAAATCTCCTAAGAAATTGAGGCTGCAGAGTCTGCTCCTATCGGTGCCTGTTGCCCTCATTATCAGATTCATTGCAATTGCTTTCTGGTGATTCACCAGTGCAAAGTGAAGGAGATAGAAGCAGAACCAGCCAGCAAAGGATCCTCATCTCCCTGAGTAGTCTGACTAACTATACGTCCAGTTGAAGGACCTACACAAAAATCCAGACTCTTCTCTTGTTGCTGCTGATGTCCTCCCTTGGGCTTTTTTGGCCCCCTGCATCAAGAGTCTATGAAAATAGAACTGGCATAACCAGCCTTCTTGAGGACAGATCCCAAGGTCAATCATCCAGCCTGCACTGAGTGTTACCTTGGTGGTATTGTCAGCAGAAAAGGCAAATGCTGAACAACCTACACAGCAGCCAGCAGCTTCACCCTTAAACATGGTCCTCTGGATTTGCTTCACCCTTTTGGCTCTTTGGACTCATGTTCAGGTCTGCTGGCAGAGCCAAGCGGAGATTTCATTGGCACAACCCAGGCTGCACCTGTAGAGGTTAATCTCTCTAATCATTAATCTGGCACCTTGCAATGCAAATACTTCAAGTGGATGCACAGCCCTCTAGGTTGGCTAGATGTGGATCAAATATTCCTTTGTGGAATCCCAAACATCTGCTTGGCACAGACATTGCTGGACCTGGCACGTTGGTTGTCTTCAAAGGTAAGCCAACTATCAGTTCCCCAAACACCTGGGGATGGTTGTTGTATAACATCAGCTCTCCATGTCTCAGGGGCTTATTTTTTCTGTGGTCCCTTGCCCCACAGCTCTGATGGTATGGCAGGTTTGTACAAGGCCCTGCTTATGTGTTTTGTGTTCACAGTTGGAGCACAGCTAGAGCTGTCTGTGGTGGCAGGGACAGCAAAAATGTCAGTGTCAGTCTTGTACTTTCTGGGGAAAAAATGTGAACAAAGTGTATCTAGTGTTAAGAGATATATGTCACTGGGTGAGCAGGAGGAGTGTCAAAACCTTCTCCTCTGAGAAGATAAAATACTCCATTTTCTTCATGGGAACCAACGTTCTTGTCTTGTGATATTTTCCCAGAACAGCCTATGTGTCCCTGCTCATTGCTGCCCAGCCTCTTCTCTAGCTGTGAATGCCAGGATATAGTGTCATAACACAGATTTCACCTTTCTTTTATTTTTCTACTAGCTGAAAGGTCAAAACAAATTGAATTAAAGAGCTATGTGGATAATTCAGTAATTAAAAGCTTGTGAGGAGATGTAATAGCTAATCACAAAAATAAATAGTTACCCAGTAACTTCATTACATTAAGTTAAGAACTGTATATGCTGCATAATATAATAGGAGCTTAGAGAGCTGAAACCACTGAGAAGCTGTAAGTCATAGTTGGAATCACAGGAGAAACCCCACATTGCTGTGATAGTCCAGGCTTGGGAGCAGCCTGGGAAGCTGATCTCTGGGCACAGATGCCATCCTGACATCCTCTTAAATTGAATTACATGCATGTCCTTGGGTACTGTCTACCATGTGCATATGTGCAGCCTCCATTTCCTGAACTGCCCAGCTGAGGGGCCAGTGGCAAGTGAAGGAGTGGAGACAGGTAGGCTTGGAAGTCCTTTGTGTTTTAACCAGCCTTGAATTTGACAAGCTCCCATGGGAGGAATTTGCTCTGGAAATTAGGTTGCCAGGTAGAGTCAGAAGGGCTCAACAGGCTTCATACAAAATGGAAAAGGGGTGTCAGGGAAATAAGGAAAGTCATTATCATTTCAGTAATGTCATTTAAATAATTCCATCCTGATCTTGTCCAGAGCGCAAAAACTGGCAGGCATCTCCTTGACAGCAGAGTGGGAATGTCCTGCAGAATGGGTTGCACCTCTCTTTCGTCCCCAGGCAGACCAGGGGTCAATAGGGAAGAATGCTTTGGGACTCTTGAGTATTCTCCCAGCACCCTTACTGTTGTTGAGGGCAATAGACAACCATTCCTCCAAGTTTCAATTCACCAAAATAGGTCTGGATGGAGCTATCACAGCTCACAGCAAGGCAGGAGCAGCTATGCTAGCAACAGCCCTTTGTAGACAGAGATGTCCTGTGAGATGAGCATATGCTGGACATGAACAATGAGTAGCCTTAGGAGAGCTATCAGGTATGTTTTACATATCTGGAAGTGTCTCATAGCCTAAATAACTGGTACATAGCTTTTAAATCAAACCTCAAAGCCCCTGGTAAGTGGGTAACTGCATCTTACAGGTAGCTCTTGAGCAGTAGTCACAGCAAGATTTTGAGTGGTGGTGAAATCAGCCTGAAGGTAAAATACACAGGCAAAATATTTAAATAACAGCAACATTGTTATTTAAATAAGGAAACATGCCTTTCTGAAGCAGCTGAAAGGACAGTTAAGTCTTAGCTAAACTGAGGGCTAAACTGAGATAAAAGAGACACTTCCACTGAGAAGTGGTCCAGGGAGAACCAGTTGTCCACGATTGTTCATAATACAACTGGGAAGAAAGAAACCTTGTCCTTTGCTAGAGCTCATATTTTTCTTTTCTGTTAAATAATTTTGATCCTGCTGGGGTCGTCACATTCAAATAGTTCTTTGCATTGCATTGTTAAATTTCTGTAATCCTCAGATGCTGAATTTTCTACTGATCCTTCAGGACAGCTAGTCTGAACAAGAAAGGGTAGAGAGATCCCTTGTCCAGCCTTTTTAATTTTAATTTATTGCAGTCAGTACTGTCCTTTACCACTGCATAGCTAGGGGGAAGGGAGTTAAGCCTTCAGCGGTTCAGCGGGGGCGGGGAGGGGGGGTTGGGTGTGGGGGGTGGTGGATTGCAGTAACCTTGGCATTCAAACACACAGGCAGTGCACAGCAAGGATCTGCTTTGCCTGTTATATGCTTTTCCCCACAATACTAAATTAATTCAGTTTCTTAAAACAGGCCTTCCTAATCAAGGATCTATTTTAGATACAAAGTAAACATTATGAAATGCAACACATCACATATTATACTAACAAGTTATGAAAATAAGCTATCAAAAGATGAATCTCTTCTGTGTTCTTAAACAACTGCTTTTTACTCAGCCCAAATAGTAGCTGTGTTATTAGTAGCTAGAGCAATACAGTCTTACTATTTGCAAAGCCCCAGCAGCTCAGATATTTAATAAGCTTTGGAATTAAATAACCCAATTGCAACATCTACTTTTTGCAGCAAGTCGGTTTTAAAGGGGAGGAATCTATATTCAAATAATATGAAAGGAAAAAAACCAGGAGAAATCCAAATTTTCTGAAGCTTTCTATGTTTGTGACAGTAAATTCCACCCTAAAAATTGTACGAGTCACCCTATAATCTTCACATTATCAGTATGTAAACTGACCGAACATGAAAAATGTGGTAGTATCTACAGCCCTCAATAAAATTACCTTCTTTTGTGTAGGACAGTTCTGAAAGGTTACCATGCTGGTACAGTATTACTTCCCACTAGTCAGAAGACCTTCTGAGTTTACAGATCCCTGAATTTTGATCAATAACAAGGCTCTTATTTGAACCATTAAATTACACAATGGTCCCCTAATTCAGCAAGATGCTAAAGCACTGCATCTGAGCTTTAATTCCAAATAAACAAGCCTATCATACTGTTTTGCCATTCAGGCTGCTATACAAACTGAAGTAAAATGCGTCTAGCTTAATGTGTTCATTAAACATTCTGTGTAAGCACACAAAATCACAATTTTAGTATTATATAATGAAATCATAACTGCTGCCTGAACTAATTTCAGCATAAATCTTCCTGCTTTCCCAAGAAAGCAGTGTCAGACTTCTCTGAAATCTGCTCTATAAAAGCAATTAAGTAATGAAAAAACAAACAAGAAAGGTCAGGCAGGACTGAGTCCAGAGTAGACAAACATTATTATGCTCCTAGAAATCCGAGTTTTGTTTGTGTTCCCACCTCAGCATTCATTCCTGTACCATCTCTTCCTTCCAGTGTGCTCTTTTGGCTGTTGATTGGAAGATCTTGCAATACTCAACATCATTACAAGTTATGACTTCATTCCTGTCTATTGGTGTGTGTAGCTCTATGGCTCTTTTCCAGCGTCTTGAAGTTGCGATCCAAACCTTCAATTTCTTGTGTATGAAAGCCAGAAAAGTCTAGATAGCATTCAGAATGCCAAAAAGCATCTGATGTTGGCTTTCTTCATATATCAGATGATGCACTGTCAGCAATGTTTACAAAGGCTGGACACAAAGAAACCCACACCAGGCATGTACTCCTCTTTTTACAATCTGTATTTAAATTACTGTCTTTGTTTCTTGCTCAAAATGGGAGAAAACTCTCTTTTCAGTTCATTTACAAGCACAGGTCTTCATTGATGACTACTGAAACTATCTGACTAATCTTTTTGCCCATCCCTGCCTGGTGGGTCAGGCAGAGGTGTGAATATAATGCTGATGGTTTGCATTCACCCTCTGGTCCATTGCTGTCCCTTGGCAGAATTCAGTATCAGTCTCCCAACAAGGTGCACATCACCATAGTCATTGAGGGCAGAGGTACTTGGCTTAGGATGGGTGAGTGTCCCAAATCTATGTGGCAGCAGATTGAGCACCATCCCTGCTATTTCCCTCTGAAGCAGCATGAGGAGTGCCCAGCTTGGCATTGGCACCAGTGCCAGCCTTTGTGCTACCCCAGAAGGTGGAAGAGCTCTAGCCAGGACTGGACTCAAAACTGTGTTTACCAGAGCATTTAGGCATGCTCAGAGAAGCACAGGTCCAGTGTCTGGACTGTCTGTTCACTTTGCCTTCCTCTTCAGCTTAATCAGCTGCCTTAGTGTAAGGTTGAAAAGTTCCGAGGGAGAATGGAGTTTCACAAAACCTGCTTGCACCTCATACTTCAATGGCCCTGAGCAAGCTTCTGCCTCAAGTCCTTTCCCCATCTGCTGTTGTAGACAGCTGAGCCTTCTCAGCCAGCAGGGTTTCCAGATGAACCCTGAGCACAAAGGGACCCCTGCTTAGGTCACTGGACTCTTGGTCTTTGAGGCCTCCATGAGGCTGGCCAGGGAGCCACTCAGTCCTCCTCAGTGTCCCAGGCATACAGCCTCTCCCCAGATGAATGAGCCCTTCTGTTCACTAGGTTATTGCTGGTTTTAAAACAAAGCAGGGAAGCAGTGCTTCGGTTGGGAAGGTGTTTATGCTAAGGAAACATGCCTTAAGGAACAGACCTTATTGCTTTTGCATTGAGATTGAGAAGCCCAGAGAAGAAGGCAAAGAAGGAGGCTGGGAAAGCAGACCTAGAGCCATTTGAAGTGGACAGGCCAGATTTATAGTGCCAGACACTGATAGCAGGGATGCTGCTCTTTGATTTGCAGCCTCTGTGTTTGCCTGATTAGTGAAATGACATGTAAACACTTGGTAGGGAAGCTTGACATTAAGCTAAAAGCAGCAAGATTTGAAGTTGCAGGCTGATTGCAGGAAAGCTTAGAACCTTGTTATTTTAACTGTGTCTGGACTTCAGCTTTTGGGCCCAAGCTTAGTGTTTTTGGCAAATCCAGTTCTCATTCTGAGTCAAAAAGCTGCTGCACTTATGATATTACAGAGCATATTTGGAACATATTATTCAGCCAACGGCTCCTCCTGCAATTTCTCAGGTTTTCAGTCCTCCATTCAATTCTTTTCAGTCTGAGGAACACCAATGCTGCAATAGCCCTAAGGAGAAAACCTTAATTTAAAAACAAAAGCACAGAAGCTGTTGCACATAAATCCTTAACTGTGCCTTGATGCCAATGGCTACCTGAAATAAATGAAATGTGCTGTTGTATTGCCTAGCTGTACTTAGTAAACACTATTTCAGAGAAATATTTCATTGTCTTAAAAAAAGGAGAAAAAGAGGAAGTTTGGGACACTTGAAAATATTTTTCATTAAAGTCAGAATGTGGCCCAACTAATCTAGTTGAAAAGGAGAAAAACTGAACCACATTTTCAGCATTCAAACACGCCAAGTTTATTTTAAAATGAAGTGCAGCAAAATTGAAATTTGAAACCAGACAGAGGAAAATGTTTTTTAAAAAGGAAATAAAATAACCTGGGTTAGCTTCATTTTATTTATTTTTTTTTTGTTTCATTTGATCACAGACCTGAGAGGGGTGGCATTCAGCTACATGGAGAACCAAAAATCACAACTGTTAGTTGTGATCTAAAGCTGATGTGACTCAGCTGAAGGACATCCATGGCTTGCTGCAGGCTTCAGGAGAGCTGGTTTTAGCTGTGTGCATTTCACTCCAGATCCTCAGAGATACTCAGGCCACTGTGAGCCACTGAAGCCAAATTTAAGAGATTTTGAGGGAACAAATGCTTTGAAAAGGTGCTCCAGGACCTCCATCAGTCCTCTGTGGCCTTAGGACACCCAAGTCAGCGACAGGTCAAGCTGCTCCCCTCTCAGTTTTTGTATCTGCAGCTCTGTATCTTGAGGCTCTGGCTGCAGGGACCAAGTATAAACTGTTCTCAGCACATGTTCAGGATCCTCTTCCCTCCCCTCCTGCTTTAAACGTGTGCTCACGAGGTGGGTCAACACCACCGTGCTCTTTCTACCTGCAGGAGACGGAGCTGTTGCCTGTGGGAAGCCTGCCAGGAGCAGCAACAAGCTCTTCCCAGCAGTGCCAGGAAAACATAGCCCTATTTCACACTGTACTGGTTAATCTGTCCTAAATCTCTTTGACGCCCACAACTAGAACAGACCATCTTAAAAACTGCCCCCACGCTCAGCTCATGCTCACTACAACCCCATTAAATGGGAAAGGAACTGGAAGAGGAGCTGAATCCAAGTTTTATAAACAAGGTGGGTTAGAGGACTGAATTTGTTTCATCTAGTAAGAGGGGTTCCAACTTGCTTCTATGAGAAAAGGTTTGTTATTAATTTCACTACCTCCCCTCCTGTCTCTGTCATTCACGTGCTCCCTCAACAACATTTTAGTTGGCTGGGTGACTTTAAACACCACCCAAGGCAGAAATGGTCTCAAAGGTGTTCCTGAAAGATTTAGTAATATTAGCAGCTGGGTCCAGTCAGGACAAAAACAAGGTTCATTAGCTCTGCTGTTATATTAAACATATTTATACTATTATAAGCCACAGAGTGGCTTATAATAGTATAAATATGTTTAATACCTTACTGCTTCTGTCCTAGAGATTTGCATTTAAAAGAAAAAGGGAGTTTGCAGATTGAAATGCGTAGTTAGGTCCCCTTAATTATATTTCTCCAAAATTCCAGGTAAGAACACAGTACCATAGGCACAGAAGCATTCAAATTTTAGCCTTGTGTATATGAAGGACAGATTACATGGCTGCTTCTTTGTATGCAAGGCTGGAAAATCCAAGTTTATTCCAAAAGATAAGCAGGGCAGTCTCTAAATGGATCGCTGACACATGGGATTAACATAACGAATTATCACACAATGTGTTGCAGTGTGAGGCACAGAGATTAATTGCTGAAGGCCAGATGGGAGAGGGTATGAGTAAATACAGCCTTTTGTTGAAAGAAGAGGGAGAGGGCTGACTGCAAAGCTGCAGCAAGCAGGAGGAGAATGTGACCACTCCTGGGGTTTTTGTCTTGGCAGGGCACACACAGGCAGAGCAGCCTCACAGAGACCTGTCCTGAGCTGAAGAACTCACACCTTGTGCAGAGTCAGCCGATGAGCACCTCATCATCTGTCAAGGAATGGGGGGGCCTCTGTGGTATCTCCAGGTCTCCCTACATGGCTCTTCAAGACAACGCCACCCCCCTCCTTGCACCCTTGTTCCTGAGGCTTGCCCATTCCAGCAGGGATGCCAGTTGTACTCAGATTGCTGCTTCTTAGCTGGCAGATGAAACACCTTTTTGCTTTCTTCTTCTGCTATTCCAGAACCTGGCTAATATCATTCTGAAGGACAAGGGTTTTTAAGAAAGCTTTAAAGTGGTTTATGGAGATGACACAAGTATGGTCATAGTTCAGGTGGTGAAAAGTTAATGCAGATTATTAATGAAAGCTGTCTGGGGCAACTAATTTAAATCATTACATTTCATGTCATCATGAAACAGGAATGCTTATTTACAAGAAAAGTCACCTCTTTTATTATGGATCTATAAACCATTGCCTTCTAATTTGCTGAATATGTCTAAAAAGCCTGCTTTAAAGGATAGTGCCTTCCAAATATCACCATCTAGGGCAACATTTTGATCTAACATTTAAAACTGAATTGGTACAATGACTGCCAGTGGGGCTAATTTACAGGAATGTGCTTCAGTAACACACAAAGATTATAGAGATGTTTCGCACTGTAATTTCAGCATTGATGCATTTGGATTGATTTACCATCACAGAAAGCATCTGAGCCCTAGCTCAAGTGCAGTATCACTTTTCTATTATAGTGATACCTTGCTTGTTGATTTAGGCGAAAAAAAAAAAAATTAACACAAATACCATTGTATTTACCGGCATTTACAGAAGGACACATTAAAACATGGTGCTCTGGCACACTACAATGTATCCTGAGAGTGAATGGAGAAGGAGCACATATGTGTTTGGTAAAAGCAGGAATGGCAAGTGCCACCAACAATTACACTTCACCAAATCAAAAACACTAATGGATTTTAAGCTCTTCCAACCACCCACTGAAATAACACATTATCTCCCTCTTACACACTTTGCAAGCCTGTTTCTCAGGTAATACCAAATAGGACCATCTCTACCCCAGTAAGGAACGTCTATGCAACTCCAGTCTTATGCTTTGATGATAAATATCTTTGTCTTTTCACCATTGAAAACCAGCATTCATTTAATTGGGAAATAGGTACACAGTTTGTGGCATGTGTGAAGTAGGACTTAACACATGAAAGAGGCAAAACGCCCTAAGGAGGACATCAAGAACCCAAATACAGACCTAAGTCCTGGCCATGTGAATCTGCACTCAGCAGACTGAAGAGAAGTCACTGAAGGATCTGAACTACATCTATTCAGAAATTCCCAATCTGAATACTCAAAGCTAAGAAGTTTTCCTAGTAGTTGTTCAGTTTTGAGAAGGTTCTGTTGACAAAATTTCATTTAGTTAGGCTTCTCACTAACCCTATCCCTGAGGCAGGCTGACATGGAAGACATACTTCCAAAGTACCTGGTTTCATGGAGACCCTACTACAGAAAAATCTCACTGAAGAGTTTCAGACTCACAGCTGCACTTCAGAGAGCCTTTAAACTTGCAGAGCCAGCTCAGGCCAGGGTCTTCAGAGTTTAAAGTTCCCAGGCTCACAGGAACAGGGCACAAGCTGTTGTTGGTAAGGTTGATTTTTTCAAGGGGAAAAAAACCCCAGAAAACAACATGGGGAATTCAGCCAGGGATTAGCCTTTCACTTTGGAAAAAAAATTCCAAAACTTATTTTCTCCATGAAGTTCTGGAATTTACTGCCCTGGGTCTAGATTTAGAACCATTCCATTCCATTTGAATGGAATATTGACAGCTTTTTATTATCACCCTCCCACTAAGAGGACCCAAGTTCTCAAGGCACAGAAGAAAATGTTGCAATTATCTCTATGACCTTCTGCCACTGATATCTCATGTTGCTGGGGTGGGGCAGGGGAGAGGAGAAGGAGTTATTTTGCAGGCAATTCTGATTTTCATCCTTCCTTCCCAACCTCCCTCATAATCTTAGCAAGATAAATTTCACAGAAATCCAAGCCTATGTTTCTTTGGAAACTTACCGAACAGCATGTGAGTAGTGGAACTGCTGAATCTAAGCAGCTGGTAGGTCTATTCCCTTTCATTTTTGTTTTAGCTGTTGAATTTCTGCAGAGGCAAATGTCATATTGCTTCCAATACAGACCTCTACTTCGTAGTACTCTATGCGTATTTGCAGTCATCAGGGAAAAAAAGAAACATTACCATATATAACATATGCCTCTCTTTTCTGTAGTTCACTCTGTATTGCTATAAAATAATTTTAAATGGATGACATCCATTAGAATTTAAGTTGTGAAGGAAGAGATGGAAAGATGGTAATTTTTTTTCCCTCGCCAAATAATGTATATGTTCATTTTTACATAATGCTGTCACCTCTCAGGATATACAGCTGTCATTACCTAAGCCAAAACTAAAAATCACTTCACAATAAAATATCTTGTCATATTTTACAGCATAGAAAAGGTCTCAGAGACAAATAGACAAGGGAAACAAAATAGCCAAAACCAATATATACTGACCAGGGCTGCAGCTGAATGTGGTTTTGAGATGTAGTATTAATGCTCACATGCAATTTAATTTTCAGAGGCAGAATCCTGTGGAAGACTGGCTAGCTGTTCATTCAGCCACATGAATTATTTAGTTGTATTTTAAAGTCTAAATTTAGATGATGGGAGGGTTATTTCAGACAATTCAGTTAAAGCTAATACAGACACTAACTGATATGGGTAATTGTTTCTAGAAAAGCCATTGATCTACATGCACTTGGAATTCAGCTGGAGCAGAGATTTGTTAAAATTATTTTTATTAAAATAAGCCAAAAAAACTCTTGTCCCAAATTAGCTAAACATTTTCAGGTTTGACACTTCTTACTGCTTTATTTACACAGCTTTTGAGAAAGAGGCTACTTCTTGCTGCCTTTTAATCAAGAGAGCTGAAGAGCAAAGATGACAAAAAGTGTGGTAGATGGCAGCACTTGGGCCACTGCAGGACCATGATCCCTGTTCCTTTTGTGCCAGATGAGAGCAAACTCCAGCGCGCTAAACCACAGTCGGGACCTGGATGCTGTACAGGCACTAGCATGAAAGCCTGCTGGGAAGATTTGTGGTGAAAAGCTCAAGAACCTGAACTTTACCTGAATGTGTTATTCTTTGGATGGAGTGACAAATAGTTACACTGCAAGTAACCACACAAGGGCTGGTAATGGGAAGAAACTACCCAGTTGAGCAATCATATTGGTGCAGAAATAAGACAGATCACGAAACACTGATCAGGAAAATAGTTCATTTAGTAGGAGTCAGAAAACAAGAGATCTCTGATCATTCACCAAGGATCGAAGAAGGTCAAACCAAAATTTAGTCACCATAGAAGAGATTCACTGTTTAAAGCATTTGTCTTAGATGTGGGAAAGCCAAGCTCCAGTCCATGACTGAATCATTTAGACAGATGATTTGTGCATGTGCCTCCTGCTGCCTCAGTGAGTGCCCGAGCAGCAGGCTTCTGCCTTATTCCAGAAAGGGAAGATACCTGGAAAGCATTTAATTTCATCCCAAGCATAAGCAGGAAAATTTCTGAACCCTTACTTTTTTTGACAGAAGAAAGTTGTGCTCCTCTTCTGACTCTGGTGTGGTATGGAATGACATTGGGCACAGCCTCACGCTTGCACACAATCCCACAGACCAGTTTACCACTGCTCTCTCAGCAGACAGGAGAGCATGACTGCTGCTCACAGGCTAAGGTGTCAGCAAGCAGACACAGCAGCAAGGTAGGAGAGAGTCAGAAACACACCTGTGTCGGAGAAATGCTCACTGACTGCTTTGTGCCCAGAAGGAGGCACTGAGTTTAGCAGTGAGTTACTAGAGCAGAGGGAGAAAAAGCCTCTGGCAGGAAAAAGTAGAGGAGAAAGATGAAGGAAGAAACATTTAGACCATTCTTTTACCAATCATGTAAAGGCAGTAAAACTTACAAGTCATCATATTAATCCAACCAAGTGCTTTCTCCTTCCCCCACAGTTTGCCACTTGTTCAAGCATGTACTTTTAACATATAAGTCTTTGTACAAGCTCTGTCCATAGTTTTACAGGATAATCAAAGTTCTCTTCAGGAGAAGTTGCAGGCAGACTTGGAAGCTGCACAGTGAGGGAGGCTGTAAACACAGCAGTGCAGCCTGCAAGCCTCTTTCCGGTAGCATTTGGTGCCAGAAAGGGGATCTGAGATATTCCCATCTTATTTTCGTGGGAATATTGCTGACAAAGAGCTTGCAGTGAATGGCACCTTTGCTACCTCCTCTAGAGAAAGGGGAACCCATGAGTTTCCAGGCCTCCAGGAAATGGGTCCCCAGAGCCTGTGACAGGGCCAGGAACAGACCCAATTCCCATCTTCCTTGCATGTAATGGTGATACAGCAGAAAGCCTGCCCTATGGATCTGTGCCAGATGAATGAGCAAAGACTCATTTCCCTGCCCTTAGTGTCCTCTGTTTCCTTTCATTTTGGAAGTCAGGAACAAGGCAATGTTTGGCCCCAGCTGTGGACATCAGGAGAAATGCAATAATGACTTCACAAGAAATACTGGACAAACAGCTGAACAACTCCCATTGCCTCCTGTACATGAAAATGAGTGGCTTTTGGTCAATTGCTTATTTACATAAAAGTCTCATAAGACTGGTCTGACCTAAAAAAAGATGAAATAAAATGTCACAAACTTACACACTTGCAGGACTTGTGTTAACTAGGGCAAAAGTGCATGACCCTCCTACAATAAATGGTAAGGGTGGAACAGGAAAGCTGATGTTCTGTCAGAAATAGCACAGAGAAACATTTATTTCAAAATAAACAGGTAATTCTTTAGCCTCTAAAGCCAGTATATTGCTTCCCTTCCTGCCAAGGATGACTGAGTAAGGGATTATTCTTAGATGTGTGACTGTGAGTAAAAACAATCATAACCCCTCTTCAAACCTTAAGAAAAAGTGCATCTAATGTTTTATTTAAAACAGCATTCACACAGCATTCTTTGCAAAATTCATCAAAACTATTCCAAGAATGCATCAACAAATTACTCCCCCACCCTTAACACAGGGGAGAGGTGACACCTGTCATGTTGTCTGTGACCAGTTCTCAAAGTTCAGTAGGTGTTTCTGGTCTTGCCCTGCCTTACTGTCATCCATGGCAGCTTTGCCTCTAACCTACACAGCAAGAGCTCAGTTTAATATTTGTACAGCAGAGGAATAATGTTCCTGTGGGAGAATGGGCTTTGGTCATATTTCCTGCATGACACCAGGCAAATACCAGAAGCCCTTCCTAAATTTACCTGCTGCTCAAAGAGGAGCACTGGGACCATCAGGGAAGGAAAGTTTGAGGCACAGGAACTGGCTCTTGACCTCAGCCACCCCAGCACTTCCACAATACAATTTGTTATCAAACAGGGAGGTGTCTCTGGATCACTTGGGGGCTCAGGTACTTTAAAAGGTACTTATGCAAGGGAAGGTATGCTACAGCAAATGTGAAAGAAATGCTTCTCTCCTGGATTTTTAAGTACTTTAGATTTGTAAGTTAGGCCTGTAAGTAAGTCACCATTGTGATATAGTAAATCCTATATGCATCCTTTGCTAAATTGTTTATCTTAAGTTATAAAAGTGAAGTTAAATGCTGTGAAGTTAAGGTGATGTTCAGGTTAAGTGTTACGTGCTGTTGTGCCTTCAGGCCTGTTCCCTTTTATCCTTACTATTTCTGTCATTTGCGCCCTGCCCCCCATTTTGATTTTACTTCAGTGTGGTTTGATTGACTCTGGACTTTTTTTTGTTTTTCCTCGGTGTGCCTTAACCAAGTGACTCTTGCTAATGAACTTCGTTGTGTTGTTGCTTTTATATTAAACCTGTTTTTACTGATACCTTTGCCAGTGATTCTCTAAGTGATCTTAAAACACTAATTCACGATACTGGGCAAGGAACTCCCTTAATAAAAAGACACTGTTTGGGTGCCTGCTTGCTCCTCCACACTTGCCCACACAAATTGCCTACAGGGAACACATCTTCTCCATAAGCATCTCAGTTAGAGGTTAGCTTACATTTTTGTTAGGCTGGCTCTACATGAGAAAAAAATCTCTTCTCCTGCAGATTGCTGGGTAGATTGCTTGAGCAAGTAGGTTCAGTTGAAGTTCAGATTAGCATCTAGACTAAATTAACAAGCCTTTTTGGTTGGCCTGTTATTACTTCTTAAGCTGGGAGACCACATGAATTTTTACACCTGTGACTGAATAAGTAACCTGTAAACATGCACATGTAGGGGTTTGTCAGTAAGCATCTACTGGGGCTCTGTCTTGGTCCTGATTTACTGGGAAAACCACTTATTCTTTGATTTCTTTTACAGGTCAGATTTTCTGTACATCATTCCAGAGAATATAATTTTCAGACAGTTGTTATCATGTTTACTTTGATTCTAGAGATACTTATTTGGAAAGAAGTACAAGGAATTTAGGGGGCATAATTACTAGAATTCCTTATACTTGCCAATCTGCATTGTGAAAACACCATTAACTGTATTACAGAAAACCTCAGGAAAGACACAAGGAATTTAAGTGTTTCTTACCTTATTAATTTGTCTGAAAGCATTTCTCCAAAGAGTCGGTTGAGTATAATTTCAATTGTTTTACAGCCACTGCAGTTAAATACCATCAATTAAATCTCTATGACTGTATAGCATCATAATAGTACCTTATACCTAAAAGGTCTTTAATCAAAAGGCCTTAATAATTGTATTAATCTCCTTTCAAAATTAAGAAGCTGATCTTCAAGCTGTCCCCTGAGATTGGACTAGACTTCAGAATACCTATTTTGCTGAGCACAACCAAAGTATTCAACTGCTCTTCCTCCAGTTATGATGTCCAAGTAAAAGCCCTGAAGGACTCCCACTGCAGGAGCTCTTCTCAGCAGGTCTGTCTTAGCAGCCTCCACAGCCTGGTGCTTTATAGCCTGACTCCTCTTGGGCTGCAGAGAAATACTGGAAATTCTGATGCATACAAAATGGATTTAAGCACTAACTGTCAGGAACAGTGTTATAGAGTAGAAGAAAATCTATAGAAACAATATGCTTGCTTGTGATAAATATATTATACCTGTATGGCAGCAAACGTGTCCTACAAAACACCAAATATGCTAACTGCTTTAATGAGATGTATAATTGTTAAGATTAGTCTAAAAATGCAGCATGTGCCCCATAGCTGATTGCCACAAATCCTGGCGTGTTGTACAAGCCTTGTATGAGACACTTCATTTACAGGTAGTGCAACTAACAGATGAAGGAATGGCTTCTAAGATGACTCAGGCTCCAGCTGTGAGCTGCAGTGACCTCTCCTCATGGGTGCTGAGGATATGCCTCACTCAGCTTGGATAACTGGTTTCTTTGAGGCAGGGGGCAGGTTTCAGAGCTGTGTTTGATCTTTGCCCTTCCCATCATATTGCCCACTGTCCTCCGTCCCCTCACTTCACCTGAGGGTGTATTGGACTACTGATTCAGGTCCCACAGCCAACCAGAAGGAAACTGAAGAGCCTGTGATCTCAAAGAAACCACAAAAAAATTCTACTGTGACAGCTGATGCTGCACACACTTCTGCAGTGGTAAAATGGCACCTCAGCCTTCTGCTTCTGTGCAAGCAGTGATGGGATTACCTAGAGACTGCAAACATAATACAAATTAAGCAGCTTCTTGCTCTGTGTCTTCATTTTTATTTCTCTTTGTTTCAGTCTGGAGGACTTTTGCTAGTTACTCTATCCACCCCTCCAAGGCAGCAGAGGGCTCAAGGGAGGGGCAGGGATGTAGCAGCCTGACACTGCAAGCCCAGTCTAAGACTATTCCTCTGTTCAGAAACTTGAGTGTCTTCGTGCACTGCTCCACTCTGAAATCAGGAGATTACAACTTTGAAAAAAATTGTTCAGTTACATTTCTAAACCTACTTTTCTGGATTTGGTCCTTCCTCTCATGTCCAAACTAAGGCCACTTTGAAGCTTTGCACATCACATAGACTGTCCATGTCCTGACCTCTCTACACATGCTGCTTTGGTATTTATGACAGAATGGACAAGTCCAAAACTGCTTCAGCCATGTGATGGTGGCTTTCCAAGGGTCCCAAATGCAAGGTTGACAGCCCTGCCATGTGCTTGTCAGGGTCACAGAAGTCTGCCAACACGGGCCAATTGCACAGTGTATTTGGACCAGCCCATGGCTCACCCCTCACGTGGATGCTTGGGGAAAAGGGAGTTTCTGCAGCATCACGCACCCCACCCTACCCCCCACCCCCACCCCTCGCAAATACCAGGTATGTTATTTTATTTCAATGACTTCAGTATCTACCACTCCCTATCTCCAACACCCCATGAACAAGCAGGATGGCACGTTGTGAACAGACCTGTTTACTAAGCACACAGGAATTTCCAGGATTTGCTCTCAGACAGGCCAGGAGGTTTCCTCCAGGAGACCCAGAGACTGCTGTTCTGGTGTTATTGTGTTCAGAGTTCTCAGCATTTCATGGGTCACTGAACCTTAAATGGCATTTAAGGTTGCTAATCCTTTTAAACTCCTGCCCTGGTTCTTTTCATTAGGTTACTATACCCAGCAATTATATATGCAGGGCAATGGAAAGCTCAGATTTTCTCTCTCTTCTGGCTCAAATTCTCAATACTTTAGGAAAATAGAAGCAACCCACTGTACAGAGGCTATCACCTTAATTTTGTGGATTTTGTCATTAAAAGGCAGCTTTTTGCATAAAAATGTCAACACAAGGATAGCCAAATGCTCATCCAACCAGTGTCTTACACAGAAGTTGCAGACACCTAGATAGGAAGGAAAGATTCTTTCCATGCATATTCTCTCAAACTCAGCTTGGGTCTCTGGTATCTCCAGAGCCCAACGCAAATTCTTGGTATTTGGGTTCCCCACATCATCCCTTCCTCCTGTGTTTCCCCAGCTGTTTTTTTTTTTTTTAATTTTTTTTTAAACTCATATACTAGATACTAGAGGTTTACAACATGTGGTAGTGGTATGCAATTTACCAAGGCACCATATGAAACAGATCCTCCTCTTGCTTTTTCTGAGCCTCCCAAAACATCTTGTTGGAGGAGACTACTTAGAGACTTTTTTGCCAGCCATGCTTCCACCCCTCTCCAAACACCACAAATACTACAGTGCAAGGTGTTTGTTGCACATCAGCAAGCTAACATGGCAGAGAATTTATTTTCTCATGGCTGTGGTGGAAATAACTGTATGACATGTAGGAACGGGTTTTCTGCATGTGAATGGCAAGAATGAACATGGTTATCAGAGCTGCCAGCCCTTGCATGAGCTGGACTCTGCTCGAGGCCTTTTTACTTATGAATTTTTTCAAGCTGGCAGTGAAGAAAACAGTCCAAAAATATTCTGCAACAGGCTGGAATCTTGCACACTTGATATATGCTGGGCCCAGCTGGGCTTTCTGGTCCAGAACGGTCTGGGCTGAGTCAGCAATTTGAACTCCTGGGTGCCTGAAGCCAGGACTGTGTTGCCCTATCTGAAAGGACAATATAAATCCCTGTATGTCTGGAAGTTAAGGTCAGATCTTGGCTGCCATGAAGAAGGTGCATGCTCTCCTGGCAATGCAGCCCTAAGGCATAATGTCTGCAGGAGCTAGAGGGAAATATAATGCTTTTACAGAGGCTGGTCAAGTCATTTATACAGACGCCACCAGCAGAATATACAGGGTCCTTGGGTTCACCTTCATCTTCTCCTGAATTCTCAGGCAAAGATCACTCATTCAGATCCAATTTCTTCAACTCTGGGTGAGAAAAATACCAACCAGTAAAGGCTCAGTCACCATCTACTTTTCTTGTCCTGTGTGAGTTTCCCCCTCTCCAAATTGTTAAGAGGTAGTTGGTGCATCACCAATGCCCTTGTCACAGTATTTGAAGGATTTCCTGGCAGACAGCAAAAAACACACAAGCATTGAAGCAACTGACAACAAAGGAGCCTCTGAGCCTCTGGAGCAGTGGAACACCTCACTGCAGGGAAAGTATCTTCCCTTTGCCCTTGATAGTCACCCATGGGTGAAAAAAAAAAATCCCCAAACCCCGCATTGCCTAAAATGACTCTTCCCTTAAGAGTACAGCACCCTTCCCATGGATGCCACTTCAACTCCTTTCTTTCATCTTGAATATGGCTTTAAAATTATCAAGATGGGGTAGAGAGAAAAAAACATGGTAGAGAAGGGGTGCAGGAGGAAATAATACTGGGCTGGAAGAGCAAGTTTGCTGAGAAAAGCAGCCAAGAATAATCCAGTAGAACTTTTGCCTCATTTATCCTGTACTAGTAAGAAAAGAAGGTACATTCAAGTGTGCAGCTGCTACTGTATTACTTCTCCAGTCTGAGTCAACACCAACATCAGTAATGCAAGCATCCCAGTGACTTGATTCCATTATCTGGAATCACCAAGGGACTACTTGGACGAAAAGGAACCCAGCTGCAGCACACTGTTACTGCTTTGCCTGCCACACATTGCTAATGCTTCCCTCAGATGAGTCAGTTAACACTGAGGACCTGTAGGATTGATGAACAGGCAAAACCATGTCAATCCTACAAAAACAGTACCCATAGATGTCCTACACTTCTTCCCTCCAGCCTACACCTTGCCCCCTCCCAGCCTTTCTGCAGCTGCAGGGGCCTGAGCACTGGAGACTAACCATCACATTTGAAGATAACCAATATCGTTTAATATATTGTCTCTACCTCTTGGGAAGCTTCAGCCCAATCACACCCTTAAATTCACTGTGAATTTGTCAGATTGGACAACAGAGCAGAGCTACCATTAACCTGCCCTAGTTGAGATCATCACCTCCACCCTTCCCACCACCTACAGATGCTTTTCCTCAGGAAGCAATTGCATTGTCATTCACTTTAACAAAAGTTATTCAAATTCTGAATTGGCCTTCAACAAGGCAGAGAGGCACATTAATTACAGGCTCATCCATGAATACCAACTCCTCCCTCATCCAGAGGGCTTAGCCCACATGAAAGTCCAGCCTTCTGGAAGTTGTTTGCAGCATTCCCTCCAGAATTCTCCAAACAATGTGCTCATAGTACAACTCATATTGACCAAACAGGTTAGCCATTAAGCAACCTCTTCACTATCAAGCTTCACACAAAGTCCTTTCCTCTCTTTAGATGTAAAAGTCTGTCCTTTAAGGTATGAAGCCTAAATAAACTCAGCTGCAAATGTTATTAGACACATGATGGGAACTGCTGTCTGAGAGCCGTTATTGGCCAAGGAATGAAGCAAAAAAAAAAGATCTGGCATGGCTCAGGCCACGGCCAAGCTGTCTCAAATCATATGTCCCAACAGGGAAAACAAATACCTTTGTGCTTCATGACTTAGAATTTCCATTTTTACATCCTGAAGTTTTTTAACCTCATTTTCTTTGGAAACAAGGCTTAGGCTGTGCCTTATTTTATGTGTATGTGTGTATGTCCCTACAAACTTTTCAAGTTATTGGCCAGTTTCAGCAACATTTAACAGATTAAAATCTAAACTTTTCACAGGTTTTGTGGAAACTGACTTCTGAGAAAAAGACTAGGGACCTGAGTCAGTAACAGTGTGAGATCACTCTGTATTAGTTATCAGTGACTACACTTTAGAAAGAGCCCTTATAAGTGCTGAAAAACTTCTTTCAAATGTGAAAATACAGTAATTCAGTGACTTGCATATCAGCTACCCAAGGGTATGGCCAGCCTTGAGCTGAACATCTGTAAGTCCTTCATTCTGGCACTCAAGAAGTTCTTGTTTGAGTTCTTACAGACCTTGACTCCCATCCTACTCCCTAATTATGTAGATTCAGCTCTTCCAGTCCTCACTGACTTCCTTCGGTGTTCCAATGCCATTTGTTTTGTCAGCTCTGTGATAACTAGGTGCCTGGATGGATCTGCATGTGGCATGAAAATAAACTCCCTTATGAATAATGCATCTCTCTAACTCTTACCTTCCCTCCCTCGAGAGTGAAAGGTTGTCACATTTGTTTTCACCTTTACATTCAGCCGGCTGAAGAAAACTGCTGGCATCTACACCTCGTGCAGACTCTTGGAGAGGCCAGATTTGCAAATTCATGCTCCTTATGCCTGCATCATCATTAGAAGTTGGTAGCTTTTTCTGTGAACAACACAAATAGTGGATCTCTTCTCCTTCTGCAAAAGTCTGGTAAGCAGAGGAATAGTCATTTAATTTTTGCCCTGATTTTCAAGCAAAGAGCGTGGATGGGTAGTTAAAAGAAGAGGAATATTTTTTGCACATCAGCAAAATGAATGAGAAAAGACAAGACACCTTGTCAGTGAAATGTGAAGGCAAATTCTGTTGTGAAGTGTCCAAACTCTTAAGATTTTTGTAAGTTCTTAGCTCTTGCAGAGACACAGTTCCTGCTCAGGTCACTGAGAATTTCTACCTGAGCACAGATTGAATGAAATGAATAGGTTTTAGATACAGCCCCAGAAGGTTCAAACCCTTATTTTAGAATTTGGTTTGTTCTAGTACATGCAGTAGAAGTTGCAAGTGATTCTTTTGGGCACTTTCCTATATTTTTCTTTTTCTACATATAGGGAGCCTATGGAACAAGATGAAAAGTGACCATCTCTTAACACAGGGACAGGAATAGTCCAAAGGGCTGTCATACAAGTTTTTCCAATCTCCACCCTGCCAGGATAATATACTGCCCACTGTGAAGCTACCTCTGGGCTAAAAGAGCCCTGCAGCCCCCATGCTGATTTGGGAGTTTGCCCTTTCTGCTGTGGCTGCCAAAAGTGACATGAGTTAGTGCTAGGTTTGCTTTCTATTAATAGCTGTGCTGAGATCATGAGGTTTCTTAAGCTCTCAGTGTCCAACTGAAAACTTGCAGTCAGGAGTGCTCTTTTCTAATGGAATCACACTGTTGACCTAGAGGTGAAAGATGATTTAATCTGTGTTTCCACTAAAACAACTTCATGGCTCAGAGTTCATTCTAATCCATAAGTACTCTGAAAGCAGTCCTAGAAATGAATATGAACGTATGTGGTTGCATCTATACACAGCAGTGTGTCTTTGAGCATCTGCACTTGAATGCAAAGATCTGAACTACTCAGAGTGAGTGATTTAGACATTTGTAATTATGGCACAGCCTGGGTTTATTAAGGCTACCCATTAATGAACTTTGAAGTATATTTAAAATGCATAGAAGTGGAGTTAAGATGAGGCAGGTTCAATTTCAAATTAATGGCTGCAATTCACTAATTGAAATAGAAATAGAATAGTAATAATAAATTGAAATAGTTTTAGAAATACTGGGGATCCACAAAGTCTGTCATTACACCATATTCTGATGGAAAGCAAAAAGTTCTAAAAGTTCACATGGCAGTCATACAAGGAGTTCTGACTAAACCTCTGTGCCCACTAAACGCAGGTCTAGGCTAACTCCAGGAAGTAGTTGAACTGAACTCAGAACCGAGCTGTTCATACTGAAGTCAACTAGGCCCACAAATAAGTATAACAGAATCATAGAATATGCTGAATTAGAAGGTATCCATCAGGATCATAAAGTCCAACTCTTGGTCCTGCACAGGATATCACAAGAATCATGCCATGTGCATGAGAGCATTGTCCAAATGCTTCTTGAGCTCTGTCAGGCTGATGCTGTGACCACTTTGCTGGGGAGCCTGTTCCAGTGCTCAGTCATCCTTTGGGTGAAAAGACTTTCTTAGTATCTAACCTAAACAGACTCTGACACAGTTTCATGGTGTTAGAGTTTTTTGCTAAAATTACTGAAAAGTCCGGACAATCATTTTTCAGCATATCTCAGTAAATTTCAAGAGCACTCTAAAAAAAACAATGAGACAATTTCTGATGCCTTCTTCTTCCTCTTGAATTCTCAACACTAAAATTGGAGATGGGGCCAAGCCTGGGTTTAGATCCAGACCTGGTTTACAGGTTAGCTTTGGCCTAAATCCTTTGGATGCATCCTCCTAAATATTTAAATCCAGGTCAAACATGTACTTTTGAAGCAAATCTTCTGGTCCTTGCTACTGACTGTTTATGTTGCAAAGAGGTCTCAGGGCACATGAGACCTCTCTCAGATGGAACTAGGCAGTAGGATGCATTCCCACTGTCTATGACTACAGGACTCTGCCTAATGTGAAGCAGAGGCATCAGGATGTCTAACATGATCACTGGATCCTTAGCACCAGTGGCTCAGGCCTGCAGACCCACTCAGGCCCTGCAATGGAGCCTCATAGAGACATGACACAGCATGGAAATGTCTGAGCAGACATCAGATACAAAGCATGTTGCTTTGTGTGGTTTACACCCCTTCTTAAAATGTGCGTGTTCATGTTGAAAGAGAAGGAAACAAGCATTGCTGCCATGAGTAGAGACCATGGCCACTGCTCAGTGAAATCTTGGTTCAGACTATGAAGGGAGCATTAGAAATACTGTTTTCATGCACTGGTAGCACAGAGCAGGATGTCAGCACAAATGATTCCTGCTGCATTTCCTGGGCTTGATTATGACAGGGTGTTTGTGTGAAAAATAACAGAAGCAGAGGTGGCTTTGCAGGGCGCAAAATGTTGGGTGTGGTATCACATCTCAAAACTGCCAGTACAGGGTAAAAATGTGAGTGTGGTCTGCTGAGGCCCTTGGGAGCCCAAGGGACCCTTGACATAAGTACCTGCCTTCAGAGCAAGGCACTCTCAGGCATGTCCCCCCAGAAAGTCAGCCAGCTGCCTGCCAGGCCACCTGTTGGAGGGGTAGCTGGCAGTGGGGCAGGGCAGCTTGAGATTGCCTTCTCTGAGTGCAGCCAGTACCTCCCAGCTTGTCTGTACAGTGGTGGTGCTGCCAGGAGCCTGCCTCTGACTCCTCTGCTGCCAGTGGTTTAAACTCCAGCAAGGAAATGTTTTCTGACCCTTTGTAAAAATATTATTTAATCTTAACTGTTCCAGTAGACTGTAGCTTGCTAAACACACAAGGCAGATTAAGCCTGTTAAGATACTTGTTTACCAAAGATGATTAAAAATGGCTTTAGAAGTTGTATGTAATCCGTGGTTTAGCAAGACCGGGATAAACATACAGGCAATATTTTCCCACCTGAGATTTAGTTATGATATAGGAAATAAGGGGACCAGAAAAGAGAGTTTACTTCTTAATTTTCCCATTGGAGATGGGATTTGTGGGTTTTCTGTGAGCAGTGCTTATCACAACAGTCTTAACACAAATGGCCAGCAGATTAATTTGTCACCTCATACAGGATAATGCAACCGTGTATAGCTCAAAGTTATTTAATATGAACACGAACACACTACCTTTACAACTGTAGAGTATTTGAAATTAAAAGCAGCAGAACTTTCTGGAGACACTAAAATGATTTTGTATTAGTATGTTATAGGAAGAAATAAGATTATAGGAGAGGCTTTGGCTCACACTGGGGTTTGAGGAATAAGTGTCCATCCATATTGAAACTTATACCTGCACATGACCTGAGATCCTCTTTGAAACAATCCCTAAAATTTGTTGGGTAGGATTTCTCTCCTAGTAGGTTACCCACCTACACATATCCTGTGTCACAGATCTTCAGTTTTGAAATGGAATGTTTTCACTCTCTAGCTTGTTTTCCACATAATCACACAATTATTGATTTCTGTGTTATTGTTGCCCATGATTTCTGCATGCCACTAGCTGTTTCATTGCTCTGTGCTCATTGCATTCCATATTTACCTGTGTAAGTAATATTCTCCTCTTCCACTGCCAGTTCCCAGTTTCTTTGCAGCGGGTTTCTCCCAGTGTCACAGTTGCCAGCCCATGGCTAGGGGTCAAGAGGCATCAGAGCTTAACTTTCATCATATGGTAATACAAGCACCTTCTTTGGCTGAGTGCCTACCTGCTGCAGCTGAGCCTCTGCTGAAAGGAATGCAAGACAGTCCTGGTTTAAATAAAGCCCTGGGCACTTCTGCAGTGCACAGCAATACAGTTCTGCTCATGCCCTGCCAGCTCCTTTGAGCCCTTTATACCCTAGTGATCAGTGTAATGAGCAAGCTGAGTCTCTCTTCAATCACTCCACACTACAGAGCAGATGACAAGGTGGGCTCATCAGCCCTTTCACATTAAAAATGCCAACAAATATTTGATGTGAACCATCCTTTTTCGCAACACATATGAACTTGCAGGAAAAAATAAACCAAAAAAACCCACGGCCTGTTTATATTCCCTAGCCATCTCAATACAGACCTGCTGTCTGATGCTTCATTTCCTCCAGTGTGGCCGCAGTGTATACCAATCAAGGGATTTTTCTTGGGCAAAGATATGGCATTCTCCTCAGCAGTGGAAATGAGGATAGCAATAACCCTTTTTAAACTACATAAGGTGAAAAACAAGAGACACAAAAGTGACAGCAGTGACAGCTCTCTGTCATAAGGTCCTGAAAGTTGCTGTGAACAAAAGAATGAGTGCAAAATTAAAGACTGATCAATGGTTTGCTGTTTAATATGGGGCACATAATCCTGCAGGAGAGGCATCTTCTATGTTATACTTGGCCAACACATGCACACACCAACAAGCCTCAGAGGCACAGCAGGCTTGGCAGATCTATCGCGTGGCTTTGACATTCCCTGACACTCCTCTCCCTCCGCGCTTGGGAATCCCACCAGCACCAGACACTATTTGATACATGCTGGGGGTGGTTCATAAGGGAGGCAGAGTTTGGCCCTTACTGTGAGGGCGACACTTTGAGATGCGCAGGCTACCCCCCACGAAGGGGTTACACCATTTCAGGCTCCGCAGGGCAATGAGGCTGTGCACAGACCAGACCTCCTTGCCTTAACTGGGGCTACCCCTGCACCGCCCTGCAGGGTTGATTTTTCCTGAGACTGAATGTCCCTGCAACTGCCTCATGAAAACATATATAATCTGAATACTGACCAGCCCCAAAAGGTATTTATGAGACTTGTGTAATTAAACATTCATCACTTCAGATGAAATATAGAGATCAAAATGCAAGATGTAATTATGAAGCATTATTATGGTGATAGTGTGGCTAAAACTGATTCAAGAGGGACAGCTCTCCAGCCTTGCACCTTTTTCTCAAGATCTTTTTCACTCCTTAGGGATTAGGAGTTGAAAAGCTGGGGGCCTAAGATTGATGTGTGTTGCCTTATTTCTTATGTGGCCAGCAGCACTGCTGTGCATGACAAGTGGGACCCTCTCTTCTTGTGTTCCAGGACATGAGGACTTTCAGTGATAAGGCATTTACTCACCAAGAACTATTAAGAGGGAAGGAAATCTCTAGAGAACCTGCCTGCTCACTGTGTGAATGACAGTTTTCACTAGCTTCATAAGTAACAGCTGAAATACAAGATGAAGACCAGAGCAGAGCCTTATCAAAGTGTCATCCATGGTTATGAGATGCACAGTGTTCTCATTTGGGCTTCTCTCTCCTCTCTGGCATCCCAAACTGCTGGTAAAAAAAATAAAAATCTTTGAGAGCAAGAGCAGGACTTGCTCAAAGGACCATTAAGCAGAGTGTGTTGGAGTAGATGGATTAAGACCACTTTTTCCTTGTCTGAGGGTAGAAATGCAGCTCAGAGCAGTATGCCCAAGGCACCTCTTGAATATTTGGGGGTGGAACTGTCTGTACATCTCCATCACTTCACCCTGGACAGATTCTAAGTTCCAGTTACAAAAGCAAAGCAAAGTGAAGCTGCTCCACAGGAGGAGACATTGCTTCTGCTCCCAGGTCCTTTACATAATCCTCCCTAGGGAAGCACCACCACAGCTGTGTGAATACTGAGGATGGTGAAGATTCACTAGCTGCATCTGCACCAGGAAACAAAGCAGGGTTGGGCATGAGCACTGACTCTAAACTCTGAGTGTCCACACCATCACATTTTGAGCATGCTGATGGACATGATTTTGGCCCATAACAGCTAGTCCCCACTAGGCAGCAGCTGGGGAGAACATAAGTATTCAGGGGGAATGTAATCCTGTTTTGAAGACTGAGAAAATTCAGCAGCACAAGCAATGAACTGTAGTACCTCAGTTTGCCTCAGAGTTCAAAAATGGTCTCTGGGGTGAGTTATTTATTTGTATAGGGAGCTGCTGGAAGCCTGAGCACAGAGACTGTGGCCAGACCAGGACTGAAGCACAGACTAGTCTCTATTCTATTCAAAATGTCCTGCTAGAGCTGGAAAGAGGCTTTAATCTCATTTTGCTTTCCCTTCTGTGGGTAAGCCCAAGATATGATTCTCAAGGACTGTTACTGTAGCCGTTGGTTTCAAATGTCTACCCCATGGCACTGCTCCCATGAAGTCTGCATAAACACAGGGCTTCTGCAAGAAACTGACCCCCCTTTCTTCACAATAAGTGCCATGGGTGGGCAAACAGAGTTCTGGCTGAGAGGGCACCAGCCATGGAGCAGGTGGCATGGACAGCTCTCCCCTGCAACCTGCTAGGTGACTCTGAGCTCCTGGGGTATGGCTTTTCTGTCAAGACAAGCTGAAGAGTTAATCTGGCAGGTAGACCCAGCTTGAATTGCATGATCTGAATTCAGATTGAGTAAGTGTAATTAGATGATGAGAACCTCATGGCAGGGCGTGCCCTAGTTTCAGTCAAAGGTGGAACATTATTAAGTACCATTTACATCCAGAGAAACACCCACTTTTGAAATTGCTGATGCCAGTAACACATGCTTTGCATTTAACACCCTCAGTGAAATGGGAAGTCAGCGGCAGAACACAGAGTTTCTGATTTGATTGCTGCCAGCACAGTGATTAATGAGTTTCAAAACACTCCATCAGCCAATTTTGATGGATACAAACCCTTTAATAGGAATCTCTAGCTGGATCCTTGTTACTCAGATTTAGTGCTCAGACCAGTCAGACCATAAATTATTTTCTCTTTGGGAAAAAGAGCAAGCTTCTCCAAGATAAACAACTCAGGGTTTTTGTTTCATAGAGAATAGCTGCAGGACCAGGGATGCAGTACATTTTGTGCTCCTTGCCTATCAACATGCAATTAGGAGTAATTGCTCTGCACCGTAGGCCACCCTTCTCTGGGTGGGCGGAAGAAAGGCTGGGGGCAAAAAAACCTCTAAGCCGGAATTTAAGAAGCATGCTAAGGCAGCGAGACCAAAATGTACACACAAAATGGACCTGTTGTAGTATATTATTAATCATAAAAACAATTCTGATCCATCTGCAATATTGCAAGAGTTCGTGGCACTTTAAAATGAGGCAGAGATTTGTCTTCCCCTCATTAATTCATTCGGGAAGAGTATGGTGCAGTAACTGCACCTTTCTTGTTAGTTTGTTTATGTTTAATTTAACCTAGACTTTAGATATAAAATGAGCAAAGAGAATTCTGTTCCCCAGAGTGAACAAGAACAGGTGGAAAAAACATTTTGGGGTTTCCTGAGTTTGCATGTCCTCTGTTGAAAATTTTGGGCATAAAGTAACTCCTGTACACCTTGAAAAATGAGTTTCTCTCCTCTATTACCTGTTGCACAACCACAGCAGTTGCCAGTGCAGGACCCTCTCAAGTATCCACGTGAAGAAGAGTGTGAGAAGCCAGTCCCAACTGCTGCATAGGAAAAAGGTGCAAGAACTCCTGCAGCTGGCATGCATTGAATAATTATTCCATCAGAAGAATAATGTGCAAAAATATTTGATCAAATTACTTTTTATTACACTGAAGTGGAGCATGGTGACTGGGGAACAATGAGATTTCCACACAAGATCATATCATCTGTCCACCCATCCTAGATGTCTGCCTCTGGTCATAACAGGAATAGCTTTAAGCCAAGTGTGCTGCTGCTCACTTAGGGCCCTGTATTGAATTATACTCATTTACAGCTCCCCAGAGGAGCTTAGTGTCTGTCTTGGGCAAAAAGAGAGGAAGGAAAGAATGAACCACTGCTGTTTCCACCAGTGGGCAGGAGCAAACCCATCTCCTGCAACAAAGCCCCACTCCCTTACCCTCCAAATGGTTCCAGCTCCAGGTTTTGCCAGGAGACCCACCACTCCTCAGCAGCACCACCACAGAAGCAGCAGGATCATTTCTGAAATGTTTCAAACAAATACTCCTGCCCCAGTTTCATGCCCCAGATCCATGTGAGCGTGGATCATTTCCAAAACCTGCAATGACACATCTATCTAATACAAAATCACAAGCTGCAGAGCCTCCTGTGTGAATGTCATCTTTCCTATAATGTCAGAGCACCGTGAAAACTTGCTCTTGTCCCTTGGATGAGGGGCACAGAAGTGATGGGAATCCTTGCTGCACATGGCTGGGGAAAAAACTTGCCTCAGGCAGTAGTGCTACTGTCTCCTCCACATCTCAGTCCTACTAGGGGTGAACTGCAATAAGTGGGATTCCTCTCTCTCTGTCACAATCTCTTATTCTTCCAGCCTGGCTCAAGGGGCTGCCTCTCATTAAAGAAATGCTGAGAGTGTGGAATGTGAGTATAAGAGCAAGGAAGGGTGTAGTGTGTGGGCCATGCCCCATCTCTTCCACACACTTCACCCCATTGCAGGGCTTTGGAGGCTTCAGGTTGCCCCCAGGAGCAGACAGTGGAGCAGAGAACAAGAGGAGGTGACAGCAGAATAGCTAAAGCCTCCCTAAACTGAAGTCTGTGAAACTTTGGCATTAGGGGATCACTCTGGTCTATATTCTAGAGCCTCCAATAAATACTCCCCATCTCCAAGTCAGTTTGTGGAGCATGTCTGTAACTCCTGCTGATTTCATGCACTGCAGAGCTTCTCACAGAAAACTGTGCTTTCACAGTGCAGTTGGCACCTGGGATTGATGCTGCACATGGTTCTGTAGCAGCAAACACCTGTGCAGGGGCTGTTAATCTGCAGGATCTATATTAGAGTTTCTTCAGACCCACTGCAACATGAAGCAATGCAGCAGCTGCCAAAAACCTGTCCATGGCCTGCACTGAGCCCACCTGCAAGTGCAAAAGGTGAAGCTTTTCCCCTCTCAGCTCATCAGTTAAACTTTGCTGCAGTGACCAACAGTGCAACATACTTTTATACTCCAATGGACTTTTTGTCTCTAACACAAATGGGATATGTTTGTGGTGGGAAAGCACATGTACAGGTCTTGCTGCTGCAAACAGGTCCTGCCACTGAGACAGCTGGAGACAGGAACAATAACTGGCAGTAGGGCACAACTAGCATCTCCCTTTTCGGGTACAGGTCCTTCTGGCCATTGGTGTCATTTGTCCCCAGAGTGTCCTTGCAAGTTCCCAAGTGTCGGTGGGACTTCATGGAAATTAGAAGGTGGAAACTTTTCAAGCAATAGACCAAACTGCTGCTTATGGACATGTAAGGATGAAAAAGGACTCTACCTTGGTAATGATGTTGTCCAAGCCAGTGTACTTCTCTAAACTTCACATAGCAATGGGAAATGTAATGTGCTCTCCCCAGGAGCTCGGCTTTGCTCAGTTCTCCTCCGCTTGGGTGTCATACTAAAGCAGGTATTGCAGATGCTGAGGGGCTTTAATTCCCTTATTCCCTGCAGCCATGAGGATATGGAGACAAAAGTCACCTGGAGTTGTTTGGTACAATGTTGACTCGCCAGTTCCAGCTTAGGAACTCTGCTGTCCCAGGCAAACAGCACCCTTCAGAGACAGGTGCTGGCATAGAACAACTTGCCACAGTGTTGTGACTGGCCTCCCTCTTTCTAAACCCACCACTCTCCCTGCAGTGACTCCTGGAAATTTTCCTTTGTTAAGTGGGAGGACGCTATCTTAATGGCACACCAATGCTCTTCTTAACAGAGCAGGCAGTGTTAACTCATTTTTTTCTCAAGCCTCTTCACAGGCCTTCTGCTGTCTCCCAGCTGAAGCTGGGTGTCAAAGCCACACAGGTTTGGGCCTGTGCAGTGCATTTGTGTCATACCACATGAGAACAGGCCTTGTCGTGCCTGGCCTCACCCTACAGCTTTCCTCCAGTGCTCCAGCAAGCCAAGCTACTGAGGCAGGTCACCCAAAGCCCAGTGCCAGCAGTGTTTGGACATATGCTGCTGTATGTGTGGAAAAATAAACCCAGATACTACAGCTCACAAGCAGCACAGCTGCTACAAAATACTGACCATTTAAAAGCAGGGCATTTATTTCCTGTAAGGGTCTTCTGCCCATCATCTGTTCACAACCGGACTGCTTTTCACTCCTCTCTTCCCCTCAAGCCCATAGCACCATGGCATGATAAAACTATGAATGGGTTGAATGGAAGGGATATTAAAACTAATGGAAATGAAGCTAATTGTTCCTAGCAGTATTCAATTCTCAGCTTTGGCAGAGAGTAAGGAACAATAATTATTTCAGCTACTGAAATTCAGATAGGCAGTGCAGAGCCTTGTGAGAATCAGGAATCCAGCAGCATCTACAATAACAGGTAAGCAAGAGGAAGATGCATTGAGCTCCACCTGCATAAAAAGCTGTCCAGGAAAGATGGCAAAGTTCACATTTTCTCAGGACCTGCTGGGATGGATGTCACTGCTGCTGTACTGGGCTACGTTTTAGTGTCCTCTTTATGTAATCAACATTTCGGCTTGGGTCAAAAGTTCTTTGTTACTAATGGATCCAGGTTGATCATATGCCACGTCAGCTTTGTTTAGGGCTGTTGTCAGAAGTCATAAATCACAGCCCAAATTTAGTTAATTCTCACAGTTAACAGCATTTTTCTGTCCTTCAATGGACGTAGTAACAGCTGAGTGGTCTGCACAAAGTGTGTCAAAATACCTTTTCTCCTTTATAAAAAAAATCAGTGTTCTCTTTTTAGCAAGAGTCTGTAATGATTAAGCACAAATAATTTGCTAGTCAAGGTGAATTTCAAGATTGTCTCCCTCAGTAGCTCCAACCCAAATACAGAGATTGCTCTTTTCAGTATACTCCTTACAATAAAAAAACTCACAGAAAAAAAATGTTTTGGTTGGGGCTATAAGGCACATTTCCCTTCCAACACAGGTAGCAAAAACTCTTTTTGGCTCAGTGATTTGATCTGAGTTGGCATTTCACACTTCTGCTTATCAGTTTGTATAGATTTCTCCATTTATTACATTTGTAAAGCAATTATATTTAGTAGATAATCACTACAATGAACTTGAAAATTTGCTGTTTGTGACCACAACAATTGCTTTCTGGTGGCTACTTTGGACCACCTTTAAAGTCTAGCCTGGTTAAGCACATTCAGCTGAAAATAGTACTCTTCTGCTTGCTCCCATTTGTCCTATAAGGGACACATATCCCCTGATCTAGTTACATCTAATCCCTTTTTAAAGACGAAACTGCTGCGGACACTTTGAAAGTACTGAGGCTGTCAACCAGAGTCTGAATGTTCCTGATACATGGACACCTAATATGGGAGGATATGTTTCAACAAAAATAGTAGCTTTTGCAAGACAGTACTTTTCCCAAAGTTTCACCTTCTGTGTCAAGCAGCTGAAACATCCAGCTCTCCATAGACCATAGGTACTGTCTGGTTTTTCACTGCTTTTTTTGCACAGTCCTCCTGGCCCACAATTGTGATAACAAAAATTAGATAATGGACCTAGGTTTAAATAAGAGATACATTTTATACAGGGAGGTAAATACTCATGGACAAAGCTAGTCTGGAAAAAGCGAGTACGTGGTGCAGTGGTGCTCAGTGGGGTGGTGGCACAGCTGGGCTGGGGGGTAGGAGGGTCACTAGTGACATACTGAGAAGGACACAGTACGTAAGAGCTGAAGTGCCTCCCAGCCAGAAAGTAGACTGAAAGAGAAACCCTAACCTAATTATTTCCTGACAGAATATTATTCAAGAATCATTCCAAATACCATTTTACCTTAGAGCTTCTCCCACAGGTGTTACAACTAAGGCTTATTTTGAATATTGCAACAGTAAAACACTTTTATAGAACCTTTCTCTCCCATAGCCAGATAACTCCAGATGACTTTTTCCTGTCAAAAGTCTTGTGAAAATCTGGCTCTAAGTTAGATTTGAGTACAAATATTGTCCCAAAACTCTTATTTTAAACTTGAGGTAATAAGCAACATATCACAAATGGGAAAAAAATCTTGCTTATAAAAGCGTAATACGTCTTTAATATGTCCTCTAAAATGCAGTAGAGACACTTCCTTACACACAAAAAGTGGTAACTCAATGCTATTCCTGTGATTAGGGTGCAATAACCCCAAGATAAGTGTATTCCTAAACATGGTACTTGCCATTCACATTAAACCCCATTGATTGTTGCTTTCAGGCATACTGTTGTTTTCTGGCATACATCAAAGCAAGTGACACCCACATGAACTCGAAAAGCCATTAAAATCCCACACAGTTTCCCTTCAAAGAGCATTTATGGAAATAGCAGGATCTATAAGCCATTAGAGAAAGACAAGAATAGATTATCTTAGAATTGTTTTTCATCCTTTTCACTTGTCAACCTCAGAGACTTGCAAGATGCTTAAAAAGCTACAGAAACCTTGCTTAATGAAACATCTGAAAAAAGGTATAAATGTTGTTTGCTATGAACCTTTGAGAGAGTTTTACCTGATTCTTCTGAACATCAGTATTGTTTTTTGTACATAAATAAATGTGTTATTTACATTGCTCCTATATTATTGTCAGCAAAATCCGAAAACAAAGCCAAGAATGTGTAGCTTTGCATCAGCTGCTCACTTCAGTACAATGGGATGAAGCTGAAGATCCACAGTAATGTGTCTGAGAGAGAGGATGTTTCTACATTGTGTGGCTTTGCTGGGAACTTGCTCCCCAGCCATGAACTGGCTCCAAGTCAGCTGCCTCTGGTCATCCTGCCCCAAGGGGATGTATGGTCCAAAACAGCCTGTCTTCATTCTCCACCAAAATGCAGCTCCTTGAGCTGAAATGGTTTCAAAAGCCCCTTCAACTTGAAAGGAGGGCAGATTTGTGTTTTCTTCTGCGGTTCTTCCACATGGCAGGTACTTTGTTAAATGAAACTGCTAACAAGGTAACTGTTTAAATAAAATCCATGAAATGCCACTAATACTTTGTAAACTTGACAGAGAACTCTCACATGGTTGTGTACTTCTGACCTTGACACAGTGAGCTCCTTGAGGCCAACTTTTTAGCCTGAAATAAAGCATAGTCAGTTGTAATAAAATAAAATTAAAAAAAAAAAAAAAAGCAGCAAAGTCTGAAGTCGTTCTTCATTCCTTAGACACTTGTTACCCTATCAGCCTCTGAAGGAATGAGTCTGTGAGGCCATGTGCTGGGTATAAGGAAGCCCCAAGAAAACTTGGTTTTCTTTCCTCACAACACAAGCCTTTTAGACTTGATAATTCATTTTGACCCAAAAATCAGGAAGAGCTTTAATCAGGCAATTAGCATTCCTCTGGCACATCTGCCACATACACAACATTGATAGCCCAGGTTAACCCCACAGGGCAACCAGTCACAGGACTTCACTGCAGTTGGCAGGGTGAAGAATGCTTATACAGCATATTGACTCCAAATAGAGCTGACTGACACAGTTTCGTAGAAATGTTTATTCACCTAAAAAATAAACAGTTTCAGATGAAAGGAAGCTGTTTACAAATGAAGTAAAATTTGTTAAAGTTTCACACACACCTCCCAATTTTCCCTCCTGTGGATAGCTTTGGGAAACTAAGGGAAATTGTTCTGTTATCTTATGAAAAAAGATTTGCTAAATACCACTGACTCACATTCATTTTGCAAGAACAAAAACTGCCCTGCATGAAAGAAAACATTTTGTTTTGAGCTGGAAAAAGTGTTTCATTGAATCTTAAAAACATTTTACACAAGGCCCCTTTCTGTGACAAATCTAAAGGGTTTTCATGCTAACTTGACACAAAATTACTAATTTTTTTGCACTGTTCCAAGGATCTGGGATTCTATCTAGCAACCAGGAAACACTGAAATAATTACTGCTTTTGAGATGGCTTGGAGCTACTTCTCATACTTCAAGAAATCCCCTTGTAATAAAAACTGCTGCCAGGCAAAATTCATCAGGCAGCATTAGGAGAACTTGGGATGAATTTTGATTATGCTCGGGTCAGATTTCAAGTTCAATCTGACAAGCCTGTGGCTGTAAACTAGCAGGAACTGTCAGCTTTGAGTATATTTCCATTTGGACTGTCCTGAGTGTTGGGTCCTGTTATTCAGACAAAGATTGGCAGAACTGAAATCACAAGGACTGAAATTTGATTTAAAACATGAAGTTAGTTTTCACATTTCCCCAAGCTTAACTCCCTGTAGTATGACCTTATAGAAATAAATACATTAAATCTTTCTCCCTGAAGAGACAAAAATCCATTGAAATAAGGCCTCTCAGCATGACACTTCTATCATTTAGTTCCTCTTTTATATGTAGGTCATATTAAAATACACATCTATATCATTTTGAAAACATCTCAACCTCCCCCTGGGTAGCATCACTGATTCGAGTGGCACCTCTACGTATAAATCAAAAAAAACTCTTTGTGGTTTATACCACAAAGATGATGATGGCTACACAGACACATTGTGAAAGAAGGTCTGAAAATGATCCAGAACAATGTCAACATTTCCAGTTTCAGAAGCTTCCTTCAGCCATTGGTCTTGCTCCAACTTTCCTAATGCATACTAACATCCTATAGAAACAATGAAGATTGTGTATGAGTACAGATTAAGTAAAATTAGAGAAAAAGACCTAGGTACATGTGTGGGGAAAAACCCAAAGTATTTGTTGCCTTGTTCCGCACAGCTCAGCAGAAAGCTGATTTTTCAGATTCATAATTGAAAAAAACAAAAATAAGAGGAAAAAATTAATTCAACTGATAGTATATGGAAAATGTTCAGGGATTTTACTCAAGTAAAATAAAAAAAAAAAATTATTTGCACTGAAAATCTGTTTACTTTTGTTATGGGCAAAAGTTATATTATGGGGTTAAATAAACCTTGTTTGATTTAATCCTTTTAAAATATAATCATTAAAATGGAATTAGTTTTTAAATTAAAACTGTACTCCAGAATGAACATCAGAGTCTTTAATTAAAAAATACCAGAAGAAAATGAATCCATTTCCCCCCCCCCCCCCCCTAAAACCAGAAGAAAAAGAATCCATTTCCCCCCCCCCCCCCTTAATTCTCCATTTAAAATAAACTGGCTTGTTGTTCTTGTTGCTTTTTTTTTGTTGATTTTTTGCTCCCTCTCCAATTCCACAACAATTGGAAAATGTTTTTGGTGAATGTATGTTAAAAATATATCACATACACTAAATTTTCTTTGATTGTTTAAATACATTTCATCAAATTGTTGTGGCTGATTTTAAGTGTCCTCACCAGGCATTCAGATATGTTTGATTTTTTTTTTTTACCGTAAAGGTTTCAGATGTCCTAAGGGCTCAGCTGAACTGTCTATGGTCTGTCATAAATTATGGCTCAGATAGAAAATGGCAGGATAACAAATACCTTTTATTTCACTGAGAAGAGAAATGCAGAATACATCCCATAGAGGAGCAAAGCTCAGATCCCAGACAGGGAGCTCCTGCTGAGCAAGGCCTCCACATGTGAGGTGACAGCAGTCTGGACCTGAGGGACCTGGGGCAGCAGAAGCTAGCAAGGCCACCCAGAAGTGCTCGAAGGAGAAGTGTGGCCTGCACCTGCACAACATTTCTCCACCTGCAAGGAGCAGCACAAGCAGACAGGATAGTGTTGGGGATGGCAGAGAAACTTGGCACCACCTGGTGCTGCACCAGTGGTAGGACAGAAGCGATCTCATGCTCTCCTGTCACAGCCCAGCTGTGAAGAATTTTCACTCTGCCCACACTTCCTGGGTGCAGGAGTTTCCCAGAATAGCACAAGGTTTCTCCTGTATTTGCCTTGTATTTACCCTCTCAATAGTGTGGGATGATGGGAAGCGTTACTAGCCAGGATGAAGGAAGGGATTAGTGTCCCATGGCTGGGTGCTGGACTGCTGCCAGAGGTGGAGCTCCACCAGCCAGCTGGCTGAAGCTTGCAGCTCCCTCCCAGCCCAAAGGGGCAACCCTGTGTATGGGAATGTGTTGGTTTTTGGTTTTTTATACATACACAGGATCCCAGAGGGGCCACCATTCCAGCTAATGTCAAGTCTGCATTGTAGGAGAGCTGGTTTCTCCCCTCAGACCTTAGTCTGCCTCTCTGCTCTGCAGTTGCTCTGCTGCTGCTGGGGGCTACTGACAGCCCATGACTTCCTTGGGTGGGATTATCACACTTTGTCCTAGGCACTGGCCTCTTGTGGCAGACACAGAGACACACAGCTTGTGGGCAGGAAGTTGGGCTGACATGTGTGAGCCAAAGCTCAGTTCCCGAGGTTAAAAACTCTAGGTTTCTGATACCACGAAATTCACAGCACATGGTGTTTGCAAAGTGACATTGTGACTGTCTGCCTAGAGCATCCATTTTCAGGTATTTTCAGGGGTTGAACAAATCCAGAAAGTAAAAAAAAACCCAAAACAACCCCCAAAAAAACCAACCACCCAAACAAACAAAAAAAAAAAAAAAAACCCCAAAAAACAAACAAACAAAAAAAAAAACAACAAAAAACCAACCAAACAAAAAAACACATTAAAAAAAAGCCAAAAATCCACTTAGATTATACTGTTTTGCAAAATAAGATGAGATGTCACATGTTACAGCAGCTGATGTGGCTTCACCTATGGGAACTTACAAATTCAGTTCATGGCCTCAAGAAACAAGGAAAAGGCCCATGAAATGAAAAATGGAGTTTCCCAAGTTTTTTAGCACAGTGTAGTAATTCATGCGCAGTTAAGATGTGCAGCACATGTTTCTAATTCACCTAGGTGTCAATCAGAAATAATTGTGGCAGTTAATAAAGCCTATTAAAGAGATAAAGAAGAGCATAGCTCTCCAAGTCTCTCCAGCTTACTATTACTGACAATATTGCAGACTCAATGCAATTTTAGAAACACAGGTTTTGTGACATATCTGCAATAGTTGGAATAATTTTGCATTTTTAAAATTTCTTTTTATGAAACAAAATCTTGCATTCTAAAAATGAAACTTTCCTTGACTTCTTTCTACTGATAGTGCTCAGAGAGCTGCCAGAGAAAGCAGCTCTCTGAGTGTAGTAGCACTGTTGTCTAGCCTGATTCCATATTTACTAATTTAATTTGGGAGGGTGTGGAAGAAACATTCTTGGATGTGATCATTGGTCCTCAGGGAAAAGCCGTGTCCTGACAGAGCAAACATGTCTATTTGCAAGAAGTTCATGGTGTCTGTGATCTCTGGTTCTATGTGGGCTTAACTTGGTGCAGAATATGCAACTACACACTCTTTTTAGGGGTCTGGAGGGACTTGTTTAAACATGAACCATTATTAATATGTCAGGATACATGCACTGTAGTAAGTCACACTGACAAAACAGCTGAGTTACTGCAGGCACTACTGTCCTGCAAAAAAACCCAACTTATTCATTAGCACACCCTGGTGAGCGCTTTTAAATTTGGCTTAGCATGATGAGAAGGATATGTAATGAAACTGACAGGTTCAATGTAAAGGAACAGTTGATTCTGAAACTTGAGGAAAACTGTGTACACAACACAGACCACTCTCAACTGAGGAAACAATATTGCTGTAAAACAGCTTTTCCTTCCACACTTACAAAAGGTTCATGGCCTTTAATTTTTTTTTTTTTTTTTGGTCCTGATGGCCAGTATGGATTAGCATTCCTTGCATAGTCCTGGGATATTTTACAGAGCAGGTCTACTAGCACTTTAAAAATATTTATTTCAAGTGCTGGACAGTAGCCCATTTTCACAGAACATATTTCATTTGTCCACACCACAGTTACATATTGTCAAGAGCACTATTATCAGCCAATAACTGCACCTCATTTCACTTCCTTGCTGCATCTTATTACAAACCAAGCGCTGACATCCTTGCATGATTATAACTCCTCCTGCAATGACTGATGAAAGATACTGCCAAAGCTCTGCAGATGAAGATATCCATGGGATCAAATTCAGGCTGGATTTGGGATAATTTCAAATGATGTGAATTAAACTCAGTGACATCCATGAGAGAACTCTCTTCAGAAAAGGTGTGGCTATTTTCAAGAATATTGCACATCTTCCTAATTACAGGGCTATTGATTGCACAAAGCCACTGTGCTGCACCCATCACAGGAAGCTTGATCCAGCAATTAGAGCAAGGGCTGCAAGTCATCATCAGAATACAAATTTCTGTACATGTGGTCTTCCATTTCCCAGGGCTCACTCATCCATCCATAAAGCACAGGCTTTAATAAATTGCTAATAATAATCAGGCCATGTAGGTTTGCAAACCACTTTTCATTGTCAGTCTAGAAAATATTATGAATTTTGTTGACATTTTGCATTTGGAAGCTATGCAGCATTCTGATCCACTACTGAGCTGTAACCTGTGCAGTGCTTTCAATGACAGGGCACTAAATTTTTTTGTGTCATAGAAATCAGTGCTAGAGGCTGTAGCATGTGATACCCTGAGTCTTTGTAAACAAGCAAAACTGATGGCAGGTTTTCCTATGCCTTTCTGAAGCATTGGAGAGATTAGAAGAGGAAAGGTTAGAATTCTATTCTGCATGTTTTCTAATGACGTGCTTACACATTGTCCAAGATCCTCACTCACACTGGATCCATTCTAAACACAGGCAGTTATTGTCCTTCTTCTAGGTAATCTGTGAGAGCTTTGCTAGGCTGGGTTCCTGTTTTAGAAGTAGTAGGCACTTAATTTTTTTAATATTTGTATATTTGTGCATTGCTATATGATGCTTCCATTGTGAAAAAATACACTTCAGTATAAAATGATAAAACAGCACTACAAACCAAAAAAATTCCCATGCTTCCATTGGCTAACTAGCAGCCTATTTTTTCCACCTAGAAGAGTACCTAATATGATTCACCCTCTGCCTTTCCTTATCAGGTTTCCCCTTTCATTCAGCTGAATACTTCTTGGTTTGCATTCTGTGCCTGTTCTTGTGCCTTATTTGTTTCCAACTTAATTGACTAGAAAAGCTCTTAGAAACATCAATATCAATAGACCAGACTCTGCCGCCTCTTCTTCTTCTACAATGCAAATAAGATAGTGTAGTATTTTCCTAATTTTGATATGGTTATTGTAAAATCATGGCCTATGGATTGTGCAGGTTGCTGACAGCACTGCCCAGAGATAAACTAATGCTATCCCCACCCAACTCATGAGCAGGACTATGACCAGTAGTCAGAGTCTGTTTATGTGCTTGGGGTATAAAACCCTCACATTTCATAATGGTTCATGGCAAGCATATAATGCTTCTATTCAATATGGATGTTTGTTGAAGATGACAAGAAATATTTAAAGACTGGAGTTCATTTGTGCCGTCTTGCCTCACCAAGGAGGAGGAAATGCTTCTACTGCCAGGTTTGTTTAGCACTAGGAGTAGATATGCTCTTTGTACTTAAGCAGACTGGGTTGCAACCAAACCCGAATCTTTAAGACCTGGTTCCAGAAAGCTAAGAACACCCAGAAGTGTGTTGGCATCATGAAGCCTTTGGTGAGGAAGGCTGAGGTTTCAGAGGGTGTAAGGTGAACTGTACCATTGGCCTGTCCCCAACAAGCTCCCTGCTGCATTTTGCAATTAGTCAAATCACAGGGGAGACTTCCTTTATTTCTCCTTAAATGAACATTTCCTTTCCCAGTGCCTAGTACACTAGGTGCTGCTGAAAGAAAAAATGCACCTTTTAAACAATTATTCATGCTCTCCCAAATTACCTCCAGCTTTGAGCTCCTGGTTTTCTCAGGGGAAAGCTGTTTTTACTCTTTGTTCTTACAGACCTTCTAGTTTCAGGATCACTGCTTGTGGTCACAAGGAGACACTTACGTCAGTCCACACAACCAAAGTCCACAAACCACTGTTCCTCTGGTGCTGGAGAAAGCTATTTCCCCCCTGGTACTTTGATGGAGCCCAGCAGTCTTCCTTTGCTCACAAGTATTGGCCAGGTGCTGAAGAGCAAACATGCCTGGGGTCAAAACCTGGTTTTTTAAAATTTTCTCTACTTCTCTCAAGAGTTAATTACACTCACTGTTAAAAAGACACACTTTGTACTCAGTTACCAGCCATTGGTTCATGTTTTTCTGCCAAATAAAAATCATTTTATGCCTGCAAAAGAAGCAAACATTTTGTAATAAAATAGCCCTTGTAGCTAAGCCTTCAAATTGTTTCTGTGGCTTCTTCTCTCATATTCTGCGAAGTTTTAATATTAAATCTGCCAAAAAAATGTTGACACAACACCTGACAACTCTGTTAACTGACTCAGCTTCATGTAATATGTATCCATTTTCCGCTTTTTTCCCTGCAGACTGTTTGTTCCCCTTTTTGCCTCTTCCACATTTTTGGTAACAATTTTATCATCCCTATCTAGCAAGAGGCCTTATTCTTGCCTACATGTATTTGCTTCCAATATATTTCTAGTTGTTTCCTTTGTCCCTTGCCTTGTGCTTTAAATATCTACTTATTTGTACCCCTTGCTATCTAGTTTCTGTGTGTGATATATTGGTTTGTTATTTCTAATTGCATTCTCATTGCAGATGAGCCAAAGAGGTCTGTTAGCCAGAGCTGTCCTATCTCTGGAGTGTGAAAGTGCGGCTTTCTGGCCAGCTAATTAGTTCTCTTAAAGAATTCCCATTTCTCTCTCCACACCTTTCATACCAATTAATTTCAGTGGTAATTTTCTTTAACTTTTGGAAATTAGCCCTTTTGAAGAACCAAACAGCAACCATGTTTTGTCTGCCCACGGTAAAGGCAATCTGGCCATGATCACTGAGCCCTAGGCAATCAGCGCTGCTTCCAGACAAGTGATTAATTCATCTTCACCCATCCTAATGGGATCCAGAAGAGGGTTATCTCATGCTGACTGCAATAACTTTCCTGAGATGTGTGGAAATTTTCTCCTGTAATTTTGAGAAATCTATTGGATTTTATAAATATTGCTGAACAGGATGTACCTTGGCTTGCCTGGTCCCTGCTGCTGAACCAAATAGCAGCACCTGTGGAGTTTTGCACCCCAGAGATGCTCTGGCTAGCTATGAGCGCCTGCAGACAAGTCCAGGCATGTCCCGAACTCCAGTGCTTATGGGCTGGAGCTTGTTGGTAAAAGAGGGTCACTCCTCAGGCCTCCCTGTGCTGGAGAAACTTTTTAAGGCGATGTTGAAGAAGGAGTCGGTCCTGATAGAGGGTTTAATCCGAGTTTTTAATCCAGAGTTCTTATTCTTGGCCACGTGGCCTCTGAATGCAGTAACAGCTTCCACCAGAACTCCTGGCACATGGTGTGCTCGCCCTTTTAACCCAGAGGAGAGAGGGAGGGGAGGGAACACAAGGACCTCCAACCAGGTATGAAGGGAGGGGGTCTCAGGGGAGGGGGACACCTGGATGGGCCAATGGCCCCCCAGGGGGTGGAGAGCATCCTTTAAACCTGCCAATCACTCGACGCTCCCCTGGAATTTCTGGGTTGATAGACAGTGCCCAGCAGGGGTCAAGGATGGGGGAAAGGGGAGTGATTGACACACCACCTGGGGAAGGAAACTTCAGGGGAGGGACCGGGGAAACTGAGGCACACCATGACAACATACTGCAACAGAAATCCTAATAGTGTCTTACTCCTGGCTGCATGGAAGGTGTCAGCAGCTTTGTCACACCAAAAAGTGTGCCCTTCATTAATTAATTCCTCCCTACTAGAGTGCATGGGAAAATCCTGCAGAGAAGTTGGTTTTTACCATAAGCACAATACACTGCATTTTCAGCCAAAAGCAACACCCAGCCCAATGACTGGTGACCAAATTTGTGTTTGCAGCTGACGAGTGGATAGGTGAGTGCAGCAGTGGGGAGCTGATGCAGGGCATGGTTCACTGGCTGCCTAAGTCGCTCTGAAGCTTGGGCACTTCTCCAGATGTCACACTTCACTTCCAGTAATTGGATCATTGTGACAGTTCGGTACAAGAGGCTGAGCCTGTGCAGCCTGTCTCTACTCCACGAATTCAGCTTCCAGAGTCCCTCTGTGATACCCTTCCCATCCCACAGAGCAGCCACCACTGCCCTCAGCTTGTCCCTGAGAAGTCATGGTCCAAGCAGGACTCTGAAAATCAGTTTGACTGGAAGAATGGAGTCCCTGAAAGGATTTTAACCCTTCATCAAGACAAAGCAATGCATTTTCATCCAACTATTGATGAAATAATCTCTGCATGTGAAGCTGTGAGGATTTCTATCGACACATTTTTTACACTTTGCATCATCATCTGGTTGCTATTTTTCTTTAAGATGTGCACTGTTAGCAACTAACTTGTCTCCCTCCCCGCCCTTTACCACTGTGCTTTTAGAGTATGTCCCAGCATTGAATTACTTGTGCTCAGCAGAAAGGTGGCTCAGTCCTTCTGAAAAACAGTTCTTTTCAACCTGTTCAGCAGGAAGCCTATTTCACTCCTTAACCCATTCAAGGGGGGGAGAGATGTTGTGAATAATTAAAATATTCCTTTTCCTTCCACAAACACACTGATTCACAAGAGATAAAAATCTCCTTCTACTTCACTCTGAGCTTCTCTTCGCCTCCAGGAGTTAAATCAGCACTGACCACAAGGGTCTCATATCATACCTCTTCCAGCTGCAGAGGTAATTTGGGTGTCCTGCTGACAGCAGGAAGGTGAGGTTTTAATGCCAGCAGCTGTAGGTGTTCTGGTATGGGCTTTCTGTCCCACACTGGTGAGGGTGCCCTGGGCACAGTGGCAGCAAAAAATGCTCCTATCTCTGGAGTGCAGGGAGCGTCACACAAATACCATCCGTGCAGCAGCAAGGACCCACCTGAGGCACTGATAGTCTGAACATGTGCTTACATTTGGTAATAAAACAAATGTCTGTCTATTCCAACCAGAGGGATGGAAAATAAGTGGATTGCATGTGCTGGTGCTGAAGAGGCAGTGGTGACATTAGTAAAGACTGTTAGGATTTCTGGAGTTCCCTGTTTTGCTACAGACCATGCATAAGCTTGGGCAAGTACTTGACTCTTCCCATCACCCTATTTATCTCCCTATCCTAAACCTCTGTCCATCAGGGCATAGGGGGATTTGGTTTTGGTAAGCTTTTGTGGGATCATTTTTACATATTTAATTGTTGCAAGCAAGAAGAAAGAAAATCATGTGGCATGTTTGTATGTAGAAGTGTTTTCTGCCTTAGAAAACAATGCACAAGGCCAACACATTCAAGCAAAGGTGAACATATCTGGAGAATAACCTCTTCCTTTATGTAGGAAGAGATGCAAGCAGATGTCTCAGCTGACATTTTTCTCCCCTTTGAAGCCTTTTCAAGAAAGGCAAAAGAGAATTGGAGGCTTATTATAAATTGGGTTCAGCTCTGTGTCTGTTGCTGTTAGTGTCACATCTCCTAGCAAGGAATGCTTAGAGAAAGAATGCAGGAACAGGACAGATGTGCAGGGCCAGAGCCTTGATTTTTCATTCTCATCTCCAGTGACCTGCACCTTCAAATACTTCAGGAGTGACAAATGGTATCCTTGTATTTGGTAACCCACAACAGACTCACCTTCTGTGAGTTTGTATAATTTTTTTATTGTTGAAGATATTTTGAAGTGACTGAAGTGATGAGTTCCACCAACGTCCCATTTGAGTGATCAGATGATTTTACAGACTCCTGTAATGTTCTCCTAAGGCCACCCCTTTCCTAGGCTAAGAGTCCCTTTATATTTAACATTTCTTCACACATCCTTTTCATACACTTGTTATAAATGAAAATTGCGAGTCAGCCAATTTTAATAAAAATATGAAAAATAAAATTTATTTCTCAACCGAAGTAACAGTCCGATAGCCACCACCAACAACGGACAGCGTATCACCCCCGGTCGATGATACGGGTGAACGAGAGGAAAGCACCCCTCACTGGTGCCTTGACCTCCCCATCCACACCAACTGCTTTGAGGTAGCAGTTCTTATAGAGTTTATTTCGCCCGCGGCAGAAAGTCTTTGTTTCTTTCGGAGTTCTTCATATTCATGTTGGTTTCTTTCTCTGGCTTGGGCTGCACAAAGCCTTCGTCTGGGAATAGAAGGATGCACCTCCCTCGTTCCCGGAATCTGGCATTCAGATTCAGGGTGATGATGATCCTGCCCCCCCCCTCAGATAAGCATCTGGTCTGGGCCATCAGCACCTGACGTCTTTGGGTGTAGGTGCTGTAGGTGCTGTTGAATGCTCATCCTTGGTGCAGCTGGAGTCCTCTTCAGATGCAAATGCCGTGATATCCATCTGCTGAGGGTCATCTGGCCAAGAATTCCCAACCTGAAGGAAAAAGGGATTCTTCCCCCCCCTCCACAGTTCATTTTATACCCTTATATTTCATACAGCATTTATTTCCACAAATTACTGACTATATTCCTAACACACTGATTCATCTCAAATTCTCTTATTGCAATCTTTCCTTTTCTGCCAGGCTGATGGGGCCATCAGACGTACACTCAGTTTAAAAAATGCAAGTACACCCTGTATTTATTCAGGAGAATAAAAATGGATCGTGATTTCTTAGCTCTTTCCTTTCTTCCTAGTTCCTTATGCTCTATTTACTTTCTTGACCTCTCCAAATACTGAGCTGCCATTTCAGGAGTGCTCTCTCCCTATCCTTGAGATCTCCTGAAAGGTAGAAATAGTCTGTAGTCAATGAAATTAAGTTTTGTAATTAGTCAGTGTTAGAAATACGGGTAGTAATTCATGGGAATAAATGGTGTGTCAGTTGATATAAATAAAATAAACCCGGGAAGAGAAGAAGGGGAGGGGGGGAGTTCCTCTCATTCCATCCAGGTTAAGAAATCCAGCCTGGAGAAGCACTGGGAAACCTCGGCAGAGGGACATTTGCATGAGAAGGAGGTTGTAGCTGCCAAGAGGAGAAGTGGCCAACGACCCTATGCCCAAAGGATGGCACCAGATGAGATGCCTATGGGGGACCATTGACACTCCAACCCTGAATACCCAAGTCCGGGAAATCGGGGTGATGCCTATCTGGAGGGCCATTGGCACCTCGGACATGAATGCCGGGTTACAGGAAGGCGGGAAGACGAGGATTCTGCTCTTGGCCGAGGTTTTTGTGCAGCTTGGAACAGAGTAAAGAAACCAACTTGAATATGAGAGACTTGGAAATAGACAAAGGACTACTGGCTGTGGGCAAATTAAACCTTATAAGAACTGTGTCCTCGGAGCAGTATGTGTGGATGGGGAGAATCTGGTCTTAGCGAAGCCAGGTTCTACGTTCACCCGCATCACTGGCCGGGGGTGATACACTGTCCGTTTTTGGTGGTGGCTGTCGGACTGTTATTACGGTCGCGAAATAAATTTTATTTTTCATATTTTTATTAAAATTGGCTCACTCGCAATTTTCATTTATAACAGTCAGGCACATGGAATTAAGTTTGTGCACACTCCCTTGAGCAATAATTTACATTTATCAGCACTGAATATGGTGTCTGTATATATTTTAGCACTGTAAAGGAAGAAGTGGCTGTGTAAAAAAAGCACATCTGCCAAACCAAGCAAAAGTCAGGTGAGAATCCCTAAACATCCAGCCTGTCTTAAACATCATGGCCTTGTGTCTGGGCTTACCCTTCTGCATGCTGACAGATTTTATAAGAACACAGACAGCCTAGGAATGCCAAGCTCCCTGCATGAACTTCTTGGCTGCCAGGAATTAGGACCACGTGCAGAGCCAGCAGTCCCTGAGGCAGATCCCAGTGGGCTGAACTGCGACCAGGAGGTGTCTGGGCTAGCCGTTGGGACACCTGAGGAAAAGGCTGCTTCTTAAGTCATACCCCTCTTAGGAGTTCAGACATCTATTTCCAGACTGCAGGGAAGTCAATCTGTCACACCAGGATTCACAGTCTGTAATTCTCCTTTGTGTTAGATAGCTAAGCAACCCTTCCAACAGGACAGCTGGGAGAGGGATGGAGGAGGAGTGCCAGTATTTTCTGCAAAAATATGGCTGGGGCAGAGTGCCCACACCTCACTTCAAACAGGGGAAGAGCAATACACCACCCATGCAGTCAGCAGGAGCCATGGATTCAGTTCATCTCCAGCCTGGGAGGGTGAACCCAGCCCCACTCTCCCCAGTATTGAGTGCAGTCCAAGAAAGGATCATCCATTATTCTTCCAGGTGGGGACTGACATTACCATCTGTCTTTCACAGTGACTGGCATTTTTTCTTCCCCAGGCTTCTTCTTCAGTACTTTTATGACTCAAATTAGACTCATAAAAGTTTTTTCTTGCCTTATAATGACTTTGTACATTTTCAGGTCAGAAACTTTCTCTCTTGCATAATGTTCAGCACAAATGATGAGCAGTCTGTTCATAGTTACTGTTAAAATTATATCATCGGAACTTCTATTATATCTTGGCAAAGTCTTTTCCCCTCTTTGAGTACAAAGAGATGTGATTAACAGCTGCCTTTCTACATTTGGATTGAAAGGCTTTGTGGGCTTTGTCAGTAGTTAACATAATTCACGGAAAACCAGAATACAACCTTGAGGCTAAATGTGGCCCATTGAATTCCACAATAGGGCAATGGTTTGATCAGGGTACAGCAAAGCAAGCCAGAAGCAGAAGCTTTTGAGGGCCATAGCTCCACTGGAAAGATTAAATCAGCCGCAATCTGCTCCATTTTATGTAAAATAGGTGCAGCCCTCAAGCTCCAGGCAAGTGCCTCTGAAGCCTTTGGCTGGACAATGTTTAGGCATCTTTGTGTAAGTGCTAATTGCCAGCTGTTGATGACTGGAAAGTTGCCAGGGACAGTGTCTGCAGCAGTGTTTCAGGCTAAAATACAGCTTTTACAAAATAATAATCTCTAATCTATTTAGCTCCTCACAACAGACACATCTGTACTTTACGTTCCTCTGTCTAGAACATCTGCACATGGAGATGACCTTAAAACAGCATTATAAATACAGTATATGTGACATTCAGTCTGCTTATTCCACCCTCACAATGGGAGGCAATGATAAATAGCTATCTCCACAGCAGCAATTCATGATGGCTTAACACACTCACATTCATAGCCCTTCATATCTGATTTGCAACAAATCTGCATGCAGAACACCAAGGCTTCTGAATAAGACTGTAGGATCACATGCAGTCCTATATGCTTCCGTGTTTAAATTATAATGTAACCATCTCAGCTCTTTAACATCTGAGATATTTGCAATATTGTGAACTGCAGATTTTCTAATATTGAAGATGTTTGCAGATATTCAGCCCCACAAATATATGACAGAATAAATAGTCTTTTACTCAGAGAGAACGCAAAGCCCAAAGGCCAACATTTTCAACTGTGAGTTTCTACAGATAGTACAAAGTTGGTGATTGAATTCTTAAAATTAGTTGCCTTCAGAAACACTCCATGGAAAGTTAAGGAGGCACTGTCAGACTGTAGGAGGAAAGCCTGCATTCTGGAGAGCAGCACACATTCCACAGAAAAATTCAACCTGAGAAGGGAGAAGGATGTCCTGATGTCTGGAGCACAAGACTGAGTGAAAGGCCCCTAACTCTCTCATATCAAGAGACTCTCATATCAACTCTCTCATTTGGCTTTGAAGATGGTGATTTATTTGTGGAACTTCCTCACCATCCTTGCAAGTGAACAAAACCTATCATCATGCCTCTAAGCTGCTGCTCATTCTGATGTTTCAACTCTCACCATACATCTTTTTACCTCATCTTGCATTTCTCCATCATTTGGTTTCTCAGAGACCTTACCCCTCTAGCTCTTACACCCAAGAATGTGACCACAGAAGTGCCCCTACCTGGTCCTGGCTCTGGAAGGCCCACACTACTTTTGCTGCTAGTAAAGAAATGAGGTCTCTCTAGGAGGTGACCTGATAATACAATATCTTCCACACAGCTCCAAGTCCAGGCTTTAAAGCTTGATGCCTCCTTTTCCTCTGCTGCCATGTGTGTCTGGGTCTGCTGTTATCAAATACAGTTGCACAACACCAGGTCAAAAGGGAGCCCCATCATCCAGAAGGATGCCTAGGCTAAGCCTTTGCTCTCTGAAAGACACATTTCTGTTCAGTTTGAATTTATTTTTTTCATCTCAGGCCACCGCCTTTCAGTGAAGGATGAGGAACTTCCTTCAGTCTGGGCCTCTCCTAAAGGCACCAAGGTGCAGTATTTCACATTCCCATAAGCAGCAAATGCACTGTAAAACTCTGATCACTTTATGGTGTGGCCACTGTATGCTTTCAGTTGCTGCAAACTGTCGTGGCCAGAGTTATGGTGACCAGCAATAGTGGTAAACATTTACGTTGTCACAGGGCACAAAAATTAGAGAGGGGAGATTCACTGTGCTGGACTCTGCTTAAATAACAAGGTACAAATTCTGTTCTCTTCCTTTTATATCCTGAGACTCCTTTCTCACAAAATCCTGACAGGTAATGATCGTTCCCCTCAGCATCCAGTGTTGCCTGTGCAGTGCAGCTCCTGCTTCTGTCTGGGGAGGTGAGCCAAACCAGTGGCTTCTCTCCTCTCCTTTATAAGGAGTTATGCACTCTTCCTCCTCTGGTGTCTGTTTATTTTAACCAGCATCATGGCAGAATACCTGTCCAATTGTACATATGAGCACATAGCATACAAACTGGTTGCAGCTAGGGCTTTGATGTGGGGCTTCAGCATGAAAATAGAATAAAAATGAAACACTAATAAAGCATAGGTGTGCAGGCACACAATTCTGCCATACAAGCACTCAAGCTGTCATTGGAGCTGTATGGCAGGCTGCACAGATTTTCCATTACAATATATTCTTTTGCCACTGCCTCTTGACTTGTGAAATTTCCAGTTCTATTGTATGTCTTACCATGACTATTAGTTTTGAAAGAGATACTGTCATAAGGAATAAAAAATCCTCAACCATATTAAAAAAAAAAAAAAAAACAAAAAAAACCAAACAAAAACAACCACAAAAGAACTCCAGGACATTGTTTGGGTTTTTTTCCTGAGCAATATCTCTATTATGCTGATTCCTATCACTTGTCATAGGGAAGAAACTCCTTATAGCTCACAGGTCTAGTTTAACAAATGTGTGATGGCTCTTAGGCAACAAAATAGCTGTTCTCAATTGGAGTGGTTGTTCATAAAATCCATTATCCATAGCTACTTATAATCAGGCATCTTTCCATGAGTAGTGTGAGGATTTTGATGATAACAATTTAGACACAGTGGAGCAAATTCCTACTGCTGTAAAGAGTTTTAGCAACTACTTCAGCACCTTCATTGGCTCTGCTGAGCAGTTAAATGCAATTTAATCCAAACGGCCCAGCAATTCAGATGTGAACCTTCCATAAGCAAAGACTGTTCTGAGATTTATGCTGCTCCTCATGGGAACATATGATGCAATACTTCAAAATTATTCAGAAACCATTTAAAAGAGAGAGTTGTATTTTTTACCTTTAGTCCCTGAGGATGACAGTGGTGCTATGTGGCTACATGACATATTAGTCTTGAATTTACTTTTCATTTAGAGCCTGTCCAAGCTTTATGCAGAGCAGAGATATAAGCAAACTCTTTTCAGACAGCTTTCCTTAGGAGCAAAGGTGAATATTTAATACTTGCCAACTATTGTAGGCACATGCAGAACATGTAATATAGATGAATAAAGGTTGAGCATCAGCCAATAACATAGTTTCCAACAAAAGGAACCATTTCAGAAACATTCCTTTGGAAAAATATTTTTTTTTTCTTCTTTTTTTATTAAACCACCAGAAATCCTATCCAAAAATCAGTCTGTGAACGCTTCTTGATTCAAATTGGACTGATGTGAACTTTACAACTAAGCTGATCAGTGAATTCATTTGCATTAGATGTAGGTGTTACAGGTAAAAATTGATTCAGCCAATTTAATCAAAAATAAAAATTAAATTTATTCACGACCAATATACAGTCCCGACCGCCAACAATCAAAAAGTAGTGCTGACCCCGGGATTGGAGTAGGTGAACTATGATCCAGCCTCTATCGCACCGAATCCCCCTGTTCACCATCGAGGCCTGGCAGAGTTTGGTTTTTCTACTCTTTTTCTTGCCTGCAGTGGAGTCCCTTTGTCCCCTCCTGGAGTCCTTCATATTCATGCAGTGTCTATTCTCTGTCCTATGCTGGACAAAGCCACCTCAGGGAATTTATGTGTACCTGTCTCCACTGCCTGGAATCCTTCATTCAGATGTATGTCCTTGATGGTCCTTTCTGTCTGAAGTGGACATCTACATGGGCCATCATCGCTGGGCGTTTCCTTGTTCATGCCATCCCGGAGTGCCCATCTCCTGTGCGGGCTAGGTTTTCTTTTTATGTTAATGATACACCTCCTCCTCAGCTTTGAGCTGTCCTGTGTGGCAATCTCCCTCTCCCCTTTGCTGGCATGATCTTAAAGCTTTATTTTATATTACATTAATAATCTTATGTTTCCAGCATGAATTACCCCCTTATTCATAACATAAGTATCACTGTTCCTTGAGACCTAGCATGTACTTTCCAGATTCCTAGCCAAATAAACGCCACAATTTCAGCAGGTTTGCCTCTTCAGAAAGTGGGGAACAATGGAAACAAGGCAGAGATTTTAAGGAATTTTAACCACTGTCCTGGCCCAGCAACAGAAGGAATGCAAAAAAGGGCATTTAATAACTGTACCTTCTGTTCTGTATTTAGAAAAAGACAGACACCACAGTGATTTTTTAAGCTGCGTAGAATACCTTTTATTCCAAAAATAACCAGGGAAAATGTTAAACAGCTGTTATTCTCTCCGGGCTTCTAAAACCTAGAAAACTTTTAATCAACAGCTTCAGAAGACCTGATGAATGGCTCTATGCATCAGTAATGTCAATTTTCAATGCATCTTGAAACACTGGGTGTTATATGTATTATTTGTGCTGGTAGAGAATATATATAGATGCATGAAATATGTCTAAGATATAAAAACCTAAAAGACACTAGCAGGGGAAAGGGAGTTGCTTCACAGGGTGAGGAAATTGCAGCTGGCAGCCAAGAAAGAGGTATGCAATTAGCATACGAAGAGAACCTAGCCCTGGCACAGGAGATGGTCCTTCCAGCTGGTATGAACAGAAGAACACCCAGCAGTGATTGCCCATGAAGATGTTCATCTTAGATAGACAGAGCCATCAGGGACATACATTTGAATACTGGATTCTGGTAACCTAAGAATAAACACCCACCAGTTCATGGAAGAGAGTTCAAGACTTTTGTCCAGCTCAAGACAGAGAATAAAAGCAACATGCATATGGAAAACCCTGAAAGGAGACAAAGAGACTCCGCTGTGGGCTAGAAAAAGGATATAAGAACGGACTCTGCCAAGCCGCATTCGTGAACTGTGGGGGATTCGGTGCGATAGAGGCCAAGTCTGTGTTCTCCCAGCTCCGAACCCGGGGTTGGTGCTGTTTCTTGATTGTTGGCTGTCGGGACTGTATATTAGTCACAAAATAAATTATATTTCTATTTTTATTAAATTGGCTGGATCGATTTTTACCTATAACACTGTGGAAGATCTGGGGCACTGGAGGGAAGCAAAAAAAAAAAAGGAAATATTATAAAAGGCAAATGAGATCATCCCATGGTACCAGTCCTGTCAAACTGAACTGTTCTTTTGCAGAATAATCAAATAGGTGATAGTGAATTTATTTCAGAAAGAAAGAAAGAAAGAAAGAAAGAAAGAAAGAAAGAAAGAAAGAAAGAAAGAAAGAAAGAAAGAAAGAAGGTACAATTAGTACAAACTAACACAGATTAAAAAAAAAAATTTAAATGTGATTTTATTCTTTAAAAATCAGTTAAATTCCAACTGACAGAGAATAAGGTTGAAATAACAGTGTTCTGAAAGATGTTTGGGTGGTACCTCAGCATTTTGAGCAAGAAACTAGGAAGGCACAAAATCCTTTCAATAGATGAAAGATGTGAGAAACTAGTTAATCTGAAGAGCTGAAAATGCAGTTGTAGATGGGAAGGCATTTACATAGAGGCCTGGATTTGCACATGTTCCATGAAACTTAGGTTTTGTACATATGCTATTCAAAACAATTGTCACTGATCTGGAAGAAAATGTAGAATAATCTCTCACAATGCTAATGAAACAATCAGAACCTCAAAATGTGCTAACTAGAGACTGATTTGTGTCACTTGTAAGCTGGATGCAAGGCAGAAGTAACTGCCAAAATATTACCAGCCATAAAGTCCTACATATACAGGAAGTTGTATTTATATAACCAACAGTGTTTTTAAAAATGAGCTGGGACTAATGATGTATTGAATGAATGTAGAAAATAGCATTGAAAGCCTTTTCAGCTGTAGTTTAGGTGACAGTGTGGGAACAAGAAGCAGGATGCCCCACTGATAGGTATCTAAAGTCTTCAAGGTGATTTACATCTTGTAAGGGCAAATATAAAAGCTTTTCTTTCTCTGTGGTTGCTGGATCACTCTTAAATATTGTAGCATATGCTCCCTGAAGAGGGGGAGTATCTATCCCAAGCCATAGCTGCCACAAAGAATAGTAAACATTGTCTTTCAATATAAAGAATATAAATTAGGACTAGACACATTATTGTACCCTTCTGTGGTGCACTCAGTGCAAGAATAATAGAAACCAAAAGTACTAGAGAGAAGCCAGAGGTGAGAAAACAAAGCAGAAGTACAGAGGAGCTCAGACAGTTAATTTTTACAACACAAAGTTTAAGAGATGAATTAAACATAGCATCTATTTTAGGAACAGAAATTGGAAAGAGGATTCTTCAGATAAAGATGTAACTGGATCTAACAGCTGGAAGCTGAAGCTGACAAATTCAGTCTAGAAATAAAGCATGTATTTTTAATAGATAAGCAGCAAGCAGAGCAACAAACAGCTAACACTTTTGGTGGCTGCTCCATCATTGGAAAGAACGAGCTAAGAGTTGGCATTTTTGAATGTCTATTTATAAAAAAGACAGCAGGAAATAATTCAGAGAAGACCTGTGGCTTAAATTATGCTGAAGATCAGAGCAGATGATCACAGCAATCACATCCAACTACATAATCTATGAGCAATCAAGAAATTTAGCTGCTGTGGTCAAAGGCTAGCAAGATGGTAATGGAGAAATGGATTACCGAGGAGGCCCACATGGGGGTGTCCCTTTTAGCAGAAGGCAGATATGCAGAGGAGGCAAATGGGTAGCTGTGGTGAAAACCAGAAGGAGTTCAGGAAGGTAGAGGATGATTGCCTAAGTGAAGATCTGGGTTACTTTTCTGTGGGGGTCAGGAGACACCAAGGTGGGGGAAACCCAGAGATTGTGCTGTGGGGTGAGGGAGCACAATGGGCAGGGTGACAGTCATGGTCAAGGAGGGAAAAAGGAGGCATGCAGAGGAAGTCCATGTGGTGACCCAAAGAGGTATCCACACCATGGGGCAGAGAGCAGCTATGATGGGGTAGCTGCTTGACTGCTCCTTGAAGAGGGGAAAGCCTGCCAGAAAAGGCAAAGCTGGGAATTGGCAATGTCATGTTCAAGCAGCAGAGGGTGAAGGCCAAGCAAGTGCCTGGTGGAAAGTCTAGGTCATGCACGGTGGATTGACCTAACAGCTCAGAGGAAGGCCAAGGATGAGGCAAAAGACACAAATCATTGCAGTCAGCTCCCTCTGAAACAGCCTTAATGAGCTGAAATGCAAGATATGAATAGTCAAATCTGAAAGGATAACAGTGTAAAATTGCTTCAGCTCTTAAAATGTTCAAGTGCTTTTATTTATTCAATATTACCATGACATCACCTTCTCCCTCAGAGAGCTCGTGTAATTGCTGTTTACTGATTCAAGGCCTTTCAGGGTAATTTCTGAGGCTGTGTATGTATAGGATGAAAGGCAATTATAATTTTATTTGTCTTATGCGGTCACAATGAAATCTAGAGAGAAGCACATCATGAAGTTACTTCTCTACAGCAGCAGTGCATGGGGCAAAGCTGGACCCTCATATGGAGGCCATCCAGCTCCAAATCTTCCCTCCCAGAGAAGAGAGGTCAGCCAGTGTTTAGGGCTAGGAAAGGGATGGAGCAGGGAACCTGAGACAGTGTGTGAGAGGAAGAGAGTTGAGGAACAGAGCAGAAAATGGAAAATCTTATTTTCTCCTAGAGCAAGTCTTAAATTGGTCCCTAAGCATAAAGCAATATTAAATTGTGAACTGTATAGCATCCTCTTCCCAATATAGGCAAACCTTCAACACCCAAAGGCCAGTCATTAAAATATCTCTCATTTGAGTGTGAGGTGCAGGTTTTACCTATTCTGAGATTTGATGTGGTGCTACATATTATAATGTCTAGTTTCCTCAAGCCTGTCAATAATGTGTAATGTCTCAAAGGACTGACACATCGTGACTTATGAGGTGTGTGCCTCACTGTAATTTTTATTAGGATATAAAATATATATTCTGACTAAATGTTAGGCTAATGATATTAAAATCCTAACTACTCCAAAAGGGAAGCATAGTAGACCAATATAAAATCCACATTGTATAAAAAAAAGACTGATTGGTAAATCTTGGTCTTAGAAGTTAACAGTTTTATGCTAAGTTGATTGTAACTTCAGTGTTATAAAAATTATTATTCAAGGAAAAAAAAGAACGTCAGATCTATTAAATTAAAAAAAAAACAAAACAACAAAAAAACCAAAAAACCTTAATGTGCTGTTTTTCTGTCCTGCTGTTAACATTAACTGTCTGTGGTTTATGGATGTGACCTAGCCTGTCTTGACTGCTCCATCAAATCACGCAAGCAAAAACAAAAGTAGCAGATAGTTAAACAATTTCCTGGCTAATTCCTGGCCCCTTTTGCAACAGCCATCACTGAAGCTGATGCCTTGGCAAAGGATGCCCAGTTCTGGGCAGCTCTGCTAGGGTCACACAGGTACCAGCAAGTTCCTCCACTCTCTTTCCCCCAGTAAAGCAATGTCCTGCTGGTCATGACTCAGAGCAGCATTTCTTTTAAGGCCTAGGTTAGTTCCCCAACTTTTTGTATTTCTCAGATTTTAAGGAGGTCAGGTAGGGACAGACAGCACAGCAGTCTTGACTTTTGTAATGTCACTGCTTATTCTGCTCACAACTTGGGCAATCATTTGTAAGTGCTCACCAAAGGACTCTGGCTGACATAGAAATTTCTCCCTAATTTTAGAAACAGAATTTCACAACTCCTTTCTTACATAGAGGAAGGAATTTGTTCTGATGGCTGCAATGCCATTACTATGCAGCATTCAAGGTACTGCATGTCCCTGGCTCCAAGAAGAACACCTCCCCCAGAATAAATCGGCACTGTCAACTGCACCTTCCCCTCTCCCTGAGCGCTCTGGGTTTGGATGCTGGCTGTGTGTATCTGGGACCGCTGGGGTGCCTCAAGACTCTGTGGGGTGGGAATATCCCCAGTCTCTGATAGCCCTCCCTGGCCTGCAGAGCACGCAGAGATGTCACAGGGACAAAGCAAAGGAAAGGTTTGGTTGAAGGACTTGTTTATTACAGAATCAAGAACTGCAGAGCCAGCTGGGGTAATGGGCATGTCCCATTCTCTCCTAGGTGATCCAGGCAAATACCTGGTTTCAGGTTTCTGCTGAAATACTTCTTTGTTCATTAGAAGACTTGCTTTTGGCACAAATCCTTGCTGTAGATCTGCTCAGGTAAATGGAATATAGACTCATTCTGCATGTAGCAGACTCAGGTCCTAGATCTGCACCAGGCAGGTGAGGAGCTGGAAGCTGCAACTCTTCCACCCCAGCTGAGCACTTCCACTTAGGTGAATGCCTAGGCCAGCCAGAGGATGCTCCTATGCTGCCAGCAGGGCCTTTCAAACACCACAACTCACTGCCTAAGGAGTTACCAGCCTCATGCAATGGAGGCTGGGTTGGCTCCCTCCAGGCATGGGACCCTGTTTCTCTTCTGCAAGGCTGGGCACAGAGCTGCCCCTTCCTCTGCTCCTGCAAGTATCTCCACAAAAACCCTGTGTTACTTGCTAATCTCAAGACATTCACTGTGGAGAGTTACAAGCCTTTGTCTGCATCTGAGCAGTATAGCCTGGGCCCATCTTTGTTCAGCCCTGCTGCAGTATGACTCAGAGTGAGGCAAGGCAGAGTACTGATGCAGACATACTCATCCACACAATCACTTAATAAAACAACAGTTCATATCTTAGTCCTCTGAGGACTAAGCCTTGGAGCAAAAGTAAACATGATTTTCAGCCTCTTGCTCATTGTCAGCTCCTTTCTTTCCTGTGTAGAGCGGCCAGGTATGAGCCCCCATGACTGGCAGTGGTACAGGAGAGGACCTTCCAGCTCCCTTTCTTCCAAGTTGAGATGCTGCTGAGATATGAGCTTTCCTTATATGAGGGATTGCCTTCATGTGTCTCCAAGCCAAATCCTCCTGGCCAGGCAGTGCCTCAGCACACACTGCAGCCCAGCATGCTCAATCCTTTGCAGAGCAGCGGTATTAACAATTCCAGAAATGTTATGGGGCTCTTCCTTTCATCCCTGCTGGGACAAGCATGACAGAGGTCATGGCAAGTCACTCCATTTCCCCAAGCTGTTGGCATTTCCAAAATGTCATAGGCATTTTTGACTTGATGCACAACACTGAATCAACTGAAGACCTTTTCTTCCCCACTTCTAAGCAATTTTTTGGAGGGAGGCATGCCTTTTCAGATGAATCTGTTATCTCTTGCCAGTATTTTTCCACTGGCTTCCTTCACTACCTTACTGGTGGTCTGTTTTGAAACTGCACAGACATTATCAACTTCAGGGCAGCCAAGTCTTTTGAAGGCTGTTGCAATGAGCACTAAAGGCATCTTCTCAGATGCCTGAGCACAGGGCCCAGAACATGACTCAGTCCTTCATTTCTGCTCCAGCCAAGCTCTTAAATATTGCAGAGTTCCTTTGGTTGCCAAAGGGGAAGAAAATAATTCACTAGCTCATCTGAGTCTTGAGGACTCTGTCCTTGATGCTGCACCCTCCCAGCAGTTCACATTCAATGCCCACTACTGCCACTCACCAGCCCTGCCTCTCCTCTAAAGAGCACTTTGAAGATACAGCCTCTTTTCTACACCAGCAAGCCTCTAACCTAAAACATCTTTTCCCCTACCAAATTAAATATGCTGGAAAAGATATTTTTCTCCATGCTAATACCACTTCTCAGAAGTAGATTGCCAGTAGAATTGATGTTTTGAGGTGCCCTTTGTAGGGGCTGAATCCCTGGTCCAAGTGGGGAAGAGCCAGTCTTTCCAAATTTCCACTCCCAGGGTCCACTCAGAGTCCACTGAAGCACAGTCAAAGGGCCTCACAACTCCAGAGCCTGTAGCTCCACTTTTGTTGAGTTATGCAACAATACAAACCAAACAATATCACGAACTGCCTCAGTAGAAGTACATGGATTTGCCAAAGAGCCATGCCAGGGAGTGATGGCTGTTTCCTGGCACCATTTCCATAGCATTTGCTCTGGGCTGCTGTCAGAAGCAGAGTAAGAAAGTAAACATTTGCTTTAACCCAAACAGCTGTTTTTACTTTCTGATATTAACAGGGCATCTTTCCACAAACTGGGATGCCCAAAACCAGCAGGCATTGCCACTCTCCAGGCAGCAATTTCTGCGTTTTAAAATTTCCTCTATTGCACTGCTCCTCCCCAGGTAAAGGATAAATTTTTGCAACTGTGTTTTGTTATAATTGGTGGCTGTGTTTTAAACTGCATACAAACTGTGTTTAAAAAACAACGCAGAAAATAATACTGAATTTTTGAAGTAATGCTGCCATTTCAGGTAGCAAAAAACCTTGGCTTAGAAATCAATGTAATTTCTGCATCTTTGCCATGTAGCTGTAACTTTTGTTCGGTTCCACCTAACATCAGGGAGTGAGAGCTTTGTCCCTGGCACCAGTTAACCCACCTAAGAAATGGTGTTTTCCTCGCTTTGGAAGAGTTCATCTTTTCATCTTCTGTTTCTTTTAGGAATTGTCTTTGATTCCCTTCATCTTCTCTTGCCCTTTGCTGCAGGTTGCTTCCAATCTGCTTATACTCCAGCTCTTTTTCTGCTACTTCTGCATACTCCTCACTACCCTCTGCCTCTGACTGCCAGAGACCTGCTTCTCCCCAAAAGTGTGGGCACAGGGGCAGGTCCCATATCTCCTGTGGGAAGGGGACTTTGGTGGCCAGTATACCCATGATCACAGAAGAGGAGCCAGTCATGGGCACGTGCAAAGCATGGAGAATTGCATATCATGGTGCAGGAAATCCAGGTGTGATGTAGGGGTCAGCCTCGCTTGGCCTGCCTGGAGACATCTGCAGGTTTTCACAGTACTGCTGATAATTCTATTTTTTTTTTTGTTCACTTTTTCCAAAGCCCTTCAGCTGTAGAATATCACAGCAGGTGGAAGAAGGTGATTTTTGTGGAGATATTTGGTGTGGCAGCTCATCCCAGAGTCATCAGTGGACTCACATAGGAAAGAGACACTTACGAGCACTTGGACCCCAGAGAAAGCATAATGTGTCTTGTGTCTTGTTAGATATCAGTTAATTCAGCCGCAAGACTGAAAAGAATAGGTAAACAGGCTTTGCTTCCTGAATGCTTTTGGAACAATCTGCTAAATCTTTCATTTAAAGCAGCTGGAGAAAGGGCAGGAAGGTTTAACATCCCATCTTATTGCTAGAGCAATATATAACATACACCACAACAGTGTCTGAAAGGCAGAACATTACTTAGCTACTTCAGCCAAAATACAGCTAATGAAGCCCAGAGTTGCTCTGTGAGAAGGACATGTGTCTGAGGGTACAACCACCCCATGCAGAGGGGTATTCCTCTCCTTGCATTAGCAGCTGGGACTGCTGCCCGAGAAGGTGACTGGAGAGCTCCGATGGGGCCTTTTTCTTCTGAGTGCTTCAGTCTGCCTCTTGGGTCTTCCTGTGACAGGTTTGATCAAGGAAGGCACTTGTATTTTCCATTGGAAACAGCTGTGTCATGGAGAGACAGCCAGGCAAGCACATGTTGCATGCTCTTAAGTTGTCACAGCTAGATGGGGCCTTGTGAGCACTCAGGACATCGTCAGCTGTCACCTAGGAGTGATAACTACTCCACTCATCTGGAACCAGGAGATGTCGGCAGAAGGACAAGACCATGCTGCCCAGGCTGCTGGTATGAACAGCTCCAGGATCTGTGACCCACAGCTAACTGGGACAATCCACGCCCTGCCTCTCCTTTTGGGGCAGAGGCCCACAGCCAGTGAATGCTGAGCACCCTGGTGCAGTTGGAGGCCTTGCTTGCTGCCAGGCTGCCCTGGCAGGCACCCCTGTGCCCTGGGCCAGACCTGGACCCATCCTGCCTGGGCATGCAGCAACAGGAATGTCTGGGTTATTTTTAAGCAGGTTATGTCAGTCCTGCCCTCCCTCTCTCTCCCCATTCTCCCTGAGGCACTGATCACTGTGGCAGGAATGATTTGCCTGACTAAAAGGGCCAATGGTTTAATTGATATGATATGGCAGCTCATATGTAATCTCATTATTCTGTCTAGCAGGACACATTATTCTCTATTTATCACACTTATATCATCTCAGGTCTGTTGTTCTCGTGCTTTGAGGACAACAGAACACACCTCTCTGTCAGAGAAATCTCAGTGGGGGCAGAAACACAGAAGAGGCTTCTGAAGTGGCAGACAATGATCCTGGGTGTGGGTTATGGGCACCTCTGCTTCTAATCTTCATACAGCAGGGCTGGGAAATGCAAAAGGACTGGAAGACAAAGAGACAGGGTGTCTGTGAGCAGCAAATTTGCTGGAAAATGAAGCCTTAGCAACTGTATGTGGATGGGGGGGTGTTATTTATTAGTGGGAAATCAGTTTGCATCTGACAAATATAGCTTGTCCCCCAAATCTCCTGTGAGAAGGGCAATGTCTTCCAGCAAATATGTTCTTGTGTTTTCTGTGCGAAATTGTCTTCTTTTTTATATTTTTTTTTTCTCCTTTCAGTCAACTCACAGCTGAAAGGAGAAAGAAAGGAAATTAGTATTCTGAACATGGCAAAAAACCCAAATGATTTTCAGGTCAAAAAACACTTGGTTGATTGAAATGTTCTGACACAAACATTGAAATGTTCCTACACATCCTGTCCCCCTTGATTTTCTCACCTGTTATGAATAAAAAGTTACCTATTTTTGTTTAAGGTTACGCCGAGCCTTAAAACAAAATAAAATTACTGTGCCAGGTCCAGGTGTGTTTGTGTTCCTGCTGCTTTAACAACCTGTAGTGGTGCTGCTGCTGACTGCTACTGAATCCTCTGACAGTTCGGCGTGGCAAACAAAACCATGGCTTGCTAGAGATGTGTGCCTACAAGAGCTCCACAAAGTATAAGGATGTGTGTGGTGGTTGGGAGGCGAAAGGCTGTGGGAGGGAAGGGCCAAGCAGAGAAAAAAGTGTCCCAGTCAGAGCAGCCACTGGCACGGCACTTTCTGCGCTCAGAACTGAAAATGCCTTGCAGAGGATAGGAAGCATTATTAGCACAGTATGCTGTAGGATAGATGCTAAAGCAGTCTGTTTAGCAGACAGATACTACAGTACTGAATGATATAGACATTAAACCAGTGACCCAGAATCTAGCCAGCTAGAATCTTAATCCCCCTTAAATAGATTCACAGACATCCTTTCATTGCAAACATTTGATCTGAGCAGACACTGGATGCTGTTGTGTTGTATTTATAGAGCACCATGACAAAAATTTGAGGTGTTTGTGCTTAAATAATGCTATTTTCCCATGTTAATTTGTCAGCACAGTGCTGACAACATGCTTTTGCGATCGAAAGAAAAAACATCAACTCTGGATCCACAGGCAGATAACAAAAAAAAAAAAAAAAAAAAAAAAAAAGAAAAAAAAGGCTCTGTGCAAGCAAAGGCTGCCCATGTAACACAGAACAGAGGAGAAGGGGATCCAAACTTGATCCAGGGCAGGCTTGACTGGGAAAGAGACTTCTCATCCAAATAAACCCCAGGCTGGAGACTGGCAAATGTTTGTAATTAAGTGCATTATTTGACCAAAACAAAATCCTTCAAACCAGCAAAAGGAACAGTTAAAAGTATCTGTGAATTAGGTTTGAATTCATGAGTATGGATCAAAATAAGTAGGAGGATGACCTGCAAACTTTCACGCTTTGGCACTTTTGGAAGGAACTGCTTTGATTTTGAAGCTAGATTCAAGGGCGGATTTGCAAAACTGACAAGGCAAGGGTGGCTGTCCTCTGGCTTCTTGGGTGTCAGCAGACCCAGGAAGGATAGAGTGGGACGTAGTTCAAATGCATTTTCTGCCGGGAGGTAGACAGAGGCTGAACTTAGGCTTCCAAACCTGTATTTATCAGGAAAATGCTCTACCAGCTTAGCCATAGAGAGGTCTAGCAAAAAGCCCTTTTCAGCATCTCCTTGTAAAAATATTTGACGTGTGTATGTGGATAATCACAAATTGGAGTGAAGGCTAGTGTCCAGCTATTCCTACTACTTGAACAATCAGGCTACAAAATTGCTCAAGCTTTTCTTTTTTTCTAATTTGTGTTTGACAGTTTTGCAGGAAATATCTAGTTCTAAATGAAGAACACTCATTTAGCACTCCCGTGCCTGAGAGCTTGGATGTGATACAGAAAGTTTGTGTCCAGGATTACAGACCAAGAATTCAGTTCAAATAATCCTTTTGCCTAATTCTACCCTGCTGCTTCACTCACTGACTCACTGACTCACTGACTCACGCATTCACTCACTGACTCACTGAGTCACTGACTCACTGTCTGACTGACTGACTGACTGACTGACTGACTCACTCACTCACTCACTCACTCACTTGTCATGTCCACTGGAAAGGCAATGGTTTATTTTCCAGTTTCCTTCATTGTAGAAAATACTGAAGGATTTCCTAAATGAAATCTGTAATTCGAATCATACAGCTTTTGTCTCTTCAATTTAGTGACAATTAAAAAGCAGATAATTTGGCATTATTTCAGTGAGCTGGTTTATACCGCCTGTCTGGCACTGAAATGCTGGTGTGATGGAGCAAGACTGTTTGCCCACTGTCCCCTTGAGCTTATGGTAAAGATTGCTCACAGCAAATGAAATGGAACAAGAAATAAATGCACTGAAGTGAGTCAGTAATTTTCTTTGCAGGCAAGTAATGCTCAACACAGGTAAACATACTTGACTTTAGTTTTTCCCTTAGCACTACTTCATATTTGGTTCCTTATATATAGTAATGTTTTAAAAATTTTTCAAAAGCCCCTCTGCTCTCTTCTATGTGAGCAGAAGTCAGAATATGGGCAATGGACTTCATTCTGCTGATAGGATGACCAGCACTGTATTCTCATTCATGGAAGCCATTGAGATTCTTTATTCTAATTATTTTTGCCAGAAGACGGGTGCAGAACCTCACTAGAAATCTGATTTTCCTCTGCAGTTTATTCATAGATAATTTATACACATCTATTCTTGTGCCAGTATTGTTCAGCTCCCAGATCTTTTCTGTTTACTGGCTTATGGAAAGCAATCATACTACTCTCAGGCTTAATTTAGCAATCCAAACGAGCAAAGTTCTTCTCTTTCTGTAAGATGGGACTTTTATTTCTCTGTGCATCCTAGTAATCCTTTTTGCCAAGTGTTTCAGCTTGAATCTGTGGTCTCTCAAGCCTACTTGAACAATCAAGCCTGACTTCCAGAAATACTGCAGTTATTTCAGGTAAGGTGATATCAATGTCTCAGGGTCCAGGATTCAGATTTTTGTAACTCTGTAGGAGATATCTTACTTGGAAACACATAAAATAAAAGTCAACATTTTTTACTTTTTCATTACGCAGGCTTCTCCATTTACCATTCTGAAGTGGTGAACTTATGTGTCAGGATGAAAATTCATGTTACTAATCTACAGTACTTTGTACAAATTAAATTCAGCCCCTTTTGCTACTGTTATTCTGAAAAGCATCTACAGCTCTCTGGGTGATATCTGGATCCTGCATTAATCATGCAGTGCCCTTAGTGTTGGGTCACCTGAAAATTTTATCAGTAGATACTCTGTTTTGTGCTAAATAATTTTGAACCAATATCATCCATGTATGTATTAAATCAGGCCAGTTCATTTCCATAGAATCGTAAAGTGGGAAATGTACTACTTACATTTGTTTTTCTACTCCATGCACAACCATGTCTAACACTTTCCTAACACTTTCTTTTAAGGAGTTGTTAGTCCAGTTAAGTTCAGACGTCCTTCCAAGTGTTTGTTTTACTCTGCTGAGGCTGCAAATTATTAAGGGTTTTGGAGTCCTGACTTAAGGACACAACAAACTTACATTTAAATCACTGGGCTGTCCAGGCCACTTGGCTTTATTAACTCTTTATTTATATATATATTTATATATATATATATATAACTTATTTATTTATTTATAACTTTATTAACTACACACTTCTCGAAGTTTGCACTGGGAAAAAACCACTTCAATGTGTTTTACTTTCTCTTTCATTTAATGAGTATCTCATGATTAGTTCACTAACTCCACAATTACTTTCTAAGAGAGGCCTGTCTGTAATATCTTCACTAGTTATCAAAACTACACATAAAATGTTATAATTTTCTCATGATTACATTTTCAGTGATGAAAGATTTTGGCTGTCATTCTAGGAATGACTGGACACAGAATGATTAGCTCTACAGTCTGTAGCTGGAAAGATAACATTTCTATAATGATGCTGTGCATGGTTAATAGCTCTCACTCTAATAGTGCAGAGATGTCTATTCATGTTCCAGTCCAGAGTTTAGAGATCTGATGTGGATGTGGAAGATTAATATGCAAAGCTTCTACTGCTGTTCTTTCTCCAAATGACTTTACTAAAGCAAGTTCACTTTACCCTTTATTTCTCAAGTTCCTCTGGTTTATGACACCATCAACACTCATTATTTGCTAGCTTACCATGCACATTTTTACCTCTGTTTTCTGGACAATGCAGTCTTATAGTCAAGTCACAATTGCTGTTTTTTGGTGTTAATTTATTTCAGGAAAAATAAAGAACTCAATGCTTGGGAGAAATATGAGCAACAATAAAGCTAAAGCAACCTATATCAGAAATACTGAATTATATTCTGTTTTTACAAGCTTACAAGAAAAAAAATCATCAGAGAAGGCTGTTGTGATTTCAAATATGTTAGTGAAAATATCAGGTCCTAAGCAAGGGAGGCTGCCTTTACTGTGTGTCTACCCTTGGAATTCCCTGCATTTGGTTCCTGGACAAAAGAAAAGCACATGCTGAATGGAAAAAGATCTGGCAATCACAGGACACAAAGATTTGAGACTGAAAGTGGCTATTGATGCATTGAGCAGTAGAGCACTTAAACTCAGGATTCCAATTGGTTTTGAATAAAATACTCGCCTGACCAATGTTAAGCAGGTGCTCTGTTATCTCACAAAACCAGAGCCCTCATGGGAATAAAATAACAAAAATAAATGTGTATGGCTCAGCTATCTTTTCCTAAATGAAGTATAAATAGAAGAATAAGTACTTCTAGTTCTGCCACATGCATCCTAAATGAAGTATGTAACAGCCTAAATATCTTTTAGAGGCAATGACTCCTGATTTAGAAGCATTTATTGTGATGCTTGAGGCCTCAATTAGGAGCATAGGAGGTAAAGGAAAATATAGGCTGAGGATAAAGAATTTGCTGTTGTTCTCTTTTTGTAAGCCAAGAGCAAGCAGAGGCTTTGCTTGCTGCGAGTGTGACCCAGGCAGAATATTTTCAGGAGGTCTAATCTTTCAAAGGGCAGTATGAAGAGAAATTCTGTAGGTCGAGCTCTCTTTGAAGTACTTCCAGTTAACACTCTGGGCAGCTTAGCCATTTTGCAAAAGCCACATTATAGCCCCATGGTCTCTTTTACGAAGAAGACAAACTTCTGCATTTCACTTCTAGGCTCCTGAAGTTTGGTGGTGCTTTTATTTTTTTTTGGTTGTTATTTTTTGTTTGTTTGTTTGTTTGTTTTTTGTTGTTTGTTTTTTTTTTTTTTAAGAAAGAAAGTAAAGAAAAATCCCAAGAGAATATACTCTTGCTTTTACGAATTATACTTTTTGCTCACATCGGTGAGCTAGAAAAAGTCAAATGGCATCTCTGTTTGTCATGAGTTACTAGACACTTAGAAGCTTGCCTGTAAGTAATGGGTTCAGCCCTGTATATCAAATGCAGAATGAGTACTGAGTGAAAGTTGCTTGTGAAAGCCCTGTGGAATTTCACCAGCAAGGAACAGCTGCAATAATGAAGAGAGAACTTGTTAAATGTTTAACCAAATTAACCAGCTGCACAACGTGATGCTTTCCATCTTCATCAGAGTGTCTCTGGGAAAAAGCAGAGGTACAGAATTTGCAGATGTTTGTCTGGGTGACTGAGATAACCTTGCAACATCTGGAAATGAGAAAGACACCTGACAAGGGAATCTGATGGTGTCAGGGTTGTCACTAGTTGCAGGGACATGTTTCTCAGTTTTTAAACACTGCAGCAAAAGTGCTCACTCTTCAAAGAGCAGTGAGCATGCTAGTGTTGGGTTGCAAATGCCCTGCCACACCTGCTGCGGCATATGTTGTCTCACAGGGATTACCAAGAAACTTTAAAGATGTGCTTCTGTCATCCTAAAACTGACAAGTGGGCTGAAGGAAAACATTTGCTCAGAGCGTAGGCTTAATGAGGTCTGATGTTATCTTTGAGACCAAATGCCCAGCTAGCATTCTAAAAGAGCATATGGACTGCTTTAGTGCCTGCCACCTTTCCCTGATGATAAGCAGGTCCAGGTAAATCAGAGAGGACACAAAGAGCAGAGCTGCAGGGCTCTTTGGGCCCCGTGGGAGATCTAGCAAGAAGAGTCCATGGGAGAAAGGCAGTTTTGGGGCTCCTTTAGGTTCAAGTGACACCAGAACAGTGCCCATGCCCTACTCTATAAAACTGCCCCTCCCTGGCTGATTGTGGACTGGGATGACTTTTGCTCACTGAAAGCAAAGCCCTAACAGTTCAAGAGAAGTGAGCTCCTCATCACCTCTCTATTTCTACTCCAGTCCACTTTACCATGGCCAACCAACCCCCTGTGCTACTTGGGGGTTGTGGTGATGTGCCCCTGAGCAGAGCTGAGCTGACAAGGGAAGGTGTCTTCCCCTGACATTCTTGTTCTGGGAGCAGGATAAGGAGTGAGACAAACATGCCACTGTCAATTAGCTAATGTTTGTAAAAAGAATGGTTGAATCCTGTGGAGTTTTGTTAACCTCTTGGCCTCTTTATAAAACCTGCCTGAGTTCACGAACCTGTCCCCATTTGTAAATAAAAGCCATAAATTTTTCTTTGAGGTGGGGTTAATAAAAATACACTTTTAGTTAAGAAGAGCATAATGCTATGCATAGGGGTAGAACATTGGCTCTCAATTTAGGCAGGCAGGTGCTCTTGGCAGTACAAGGGCTGTACATACACTTCCATTTGTTTTTCCCTTCCCTCTTTGCTTCCATTTCACAGCTACTTGGAAAGTAATTTTCCGCTAACTGTTTTCTCACTTGATTTCTTTGCAGTGGTTTGTTTTTCTGGCAGTCTCCTGAAGGTGACAAGGTCCTCATGACTTACCAAATCTAACCACAAGAGCATATTCAAGTAGGTTTTGAAAACACGCTAAATAGATCCCCTGCTCTTTTGAAAGCAGTTTCTATCAGCACAAAAATATCAAATGCCATCAGTATCTCCTGCCTCCAGCAGAAGAGACTGTGAGGATTCCCCTTGTCTGGATAGTCTGACATGGGTCACTGTCTCTCCATTACTGCTGCTGGTGCCCAGTGCCCACATCCTGCGAGTACTGTGGACCTCAGCCCCCTGATCTACTCAAGACTTTATTCCTCTGTTGTGTTAGATTATTCAGAGTGCCCAAAAATGTACTGGTATTAACTACTTTTAAAGGCAAGACTGATTTTGATCCAAGTCTAAGTCATTTTGTTCACATTAATAATGTCAAGACAGTAATTCAGAGTATAACAGTTAAAATAATGTTGTTGTTAGGGATATGATAGAAATTCGTGCCTATGAAATATAGACATATGTCTTAAATATGGTATTGGGGTGGGGGGGACCAAGGTGTAATCCTAGGATGAGGAGACCACAGCTGGCTGACAAGGCGGGAATGCGGGATTAACATACGAAGGAAACTGGGCTGCACAGGAGATGGTTGTTCAAGGTGGCATGTACCAGCATCTGCCATATGAATACAGGTTTCCAGGAATCGGAGGAGGAACATCAATCTCTTCCCAGATGAGGTTTTGTGCAGCTTCGAGTGAAGAAAGGAACCAACATGAACATGATAAACTTTGAAAGGAGACAAAGAGACTCAGCCACGGGCAAGAAAAAGAGTATAAGAACTGTCCCTGTGAAGCAGCAAGAGTGGACTAAGGGGGGTTTGGTGCGACAGAGGCCGGATCTGCGTCCACCCAGCCTGTATCCCCGGGGTCTGCGCTGTCATTTTTTTATTGGTGGTTGTCGGGACTGTAACATGGTCGCAAATAAATTTTTTGGTTTTATTTTTATTACGATTGGGTCAATTTTTATTTTTACCTATAACAGTTATCATCTAAACATCTCACTGAAAATTCAGTGCTTACAGGCAGGCTAACAGCTCTGGGATTGGCATCAATCCAGAATTAAAATTTGGTTTCCAGAACCACAGTGCAGTATTTTATGTAACATATTTGAGTGGGTTTTTTAGGGTGGGAGGAGGGGTTGGTATTTATGATGCCTTATAGCTTCAGGAATTCAATTTATGAGCATGTTCATGTTTTATTGGGAAGCATTCTGAGGTTTTGAATATGATTATAGGTAGTATTTGAAATTATAATGTTTAAATGTTTTAGTATAAATACATAATTCTGGATCCATGCTGTAAGTGATGTTAGAGCAATCAACAGAGCAATTCAGGCTTGACCCTTCCCATTTTCTAATGCAGGAAGAGTATAGAAAGAGTAATTTTTAAAATCAGGGTATAAAATAAGTAATTCTAAAAATAGCTATTCAGCACTTTGGTTTTTTAGATTATTTACTCCTCACTCATTTAATCTTATCAGACAAGGTAAATTTATATACACAGACACACTCTGGTAAGTTTTTTTTGATTTATTAATGTGTTAGCTGGCTTGTGTGCTAATGCTGATTTGCCATACACATACAAACACATACACACACACACAAAAAAAAAAAAAAAAAAAAAAAAAAAAAAAAAAAAAAAAAAAAAAAAAAAAAAAAAAAAAAGAAGACTTAAGACTTTTGAGAAAAAGCATTTAATCACATGAAAAAACCACTTTTACTGGTTTGCCTCACTGGATTTGGAAGCCTGGTGACATTTTATTTAGTCCTCAGGTCACAAAGCATTTCTCTGACATCACCAGCCTGCAAAAAGAGATGTGCTTTATACTTTCCAATGTCTAAAGCATAACTCCTTCCTCCTTTTCCATGCAGATTTCCCATTACATTCATATGGTTCAATTTTTTTTTTTTTCTACAGAAGATTTCTTTCTATAGCAAAATTATGGCACATATCTTAGTCCAAAGTAGTTTCTTCTTCCTTGTGGCTGAGAATGTGTCATCAGTGTAACCATGAGCAGGACTGGAATGGGTCTATCAGCCATTTCCTCCAGGGTCAGTGTTAGGCTTTTTTGGTACCCATGACATGTGACAGAGATGGCAGCAAAACAAAGTCAGTGGGGAAATTTCTCTTGAACAGACTATGGTACAGAAACCTTGCCACTATCACTTGGCATTATTTTTGGCAGGGGGTAGGTATCAAGTGCTTGAAATGGGTCTCTGGCCCATTTAGAACAACTCTGCAGAAGGAAATTCTTCTTTGGAGGGTTTGAAAAATCAGGGTGAATGTTGCCTTTTTCTGCCAAACTCCAGCAGGCTTTTCATGGATTTGATGGGTGATTCATGGGGAATCTGACCTGTCCTCTCATGCCTTCAGGTGTCTGAATCACAGAGCTGCCCCTATTATGCTTGTTCTGGGGTAAAAGAAAGATTGCACTCATCTTGTTTCCTGAGGGTTTCCTACAGATACCAGCACTGCAGGTAGAGTGCTTTCAGGGACTACCACACAAGAATAAAACCTGAGAGACCCCTTGCACCAGGGAGAGCTGCAGTTGCTCTGCAGGAGCACACCCAGGAGCACCAGAACCTCCCGGGGTGGAGGTGATGTAGACAGAAGTGTGGCCTCTATGGACTGTGAATCTACCACCACCAGTCATGTACATGGTGTGTTTGTTTATGGAGCAACCTCTTTCCCTCCTCCTCCCAGTTTTCTTTCATAAATGACAGTACAGGCCTTACATTTACTCAACCCCCACTGTGCTCTGCAGTTTGGAGATCCATGCAGGAGGTCCCATCTTTCCGTGCATGCAGACTTTATGCATGGAAATATGGTACACTGGGGTTTTTAGATAGTTATCCTGCTGAAGTCAGCAAGTTAAATGTCCAATTACTGCTGCTTTTAGCATTGTGGTACTGACACTCCCCATAAAGTTATGAGTAGCTACTTCAAGATTTGTAAAAGCCCTTAAAAATAAAGGCTGGGTCCTAAATGTCTCAGCTATAGTGCTCCAGTTTGCAATTCTGCTTGTTGAATATATAACATATGAAAGATAATTTCTGGAAGCATAATACAACCAGTGGCAATAAGTAATATAACTGTAGACTGCTCTTGCTCCTGTAATTCCTTAGCTGTTGTCTTGCAATGCAGAGGGGGAGAAATGAAAGATAATCAACGAAGTATAATGTGGAGTGGTCTAATCAGTAAGTTAGAGTCTCAGCCTAAGCTGAGTGCTAAATAGTGTCACAGTGTAATGTCATTGACCAGCTTTTAGAGGCAAGAGCATGGACTAGATTGTAACAGGATATAACACTTTATGAAATTAAAAACTCAACAGAGTGAAAAAGCATCTTTTGCCTATCCTTGTGGCAACATATGGATAACAATTTTGTTTTTCGTCTTCTCCTATAATTCATTGGATTTTAAATTGTGTACAGGTGTTCTAATTACCAGGGACACACAAAAAGACAGCTCCATCCTGCATAGAGCCTATTTATCCCCGAATACATATTCTTGGCTTTTGACACTGCTAACAGTATATTGAAGGGAAATTTTGCCCTGATACCTCACCTATCTCCCTGCTTAAAACTTTATCTTGAAGCCCCCTCTAACAGCTAGGTATTTTTGATAAACATAACAAAGCCATAAACTCAAAGGAAGCCATTTGATGCAGTTTTATGCTCTTGAAGACTCCAACATAATGACAAAGTGCAGCAAATTACCAAATGGCGACATCAACTGAGCTATGATAATTGTAGGGAGACATTCCAGTTAAACTGCTCTGACATGCATTTGGAGTAGGCAAAGAACTTAAAGGCCAGTGTACAGAAATTTTTGGAAATACCACAACTCCACTCTGAGTCTGCGTATGAAGTGAAAACCCTTTTAAATACCAGTTTGTAGAGACATACATTGGTATTGCAGTGTGTGCTGTGTAAGGCATGATATTCTCCTGGGACAGGACAAGAAAGACCTCCATGGTCTCTAACAAACACCCAGGTGCCTGGATTTTTTTCTTACACTTGACAATGACTGTTAAATCTTAATTAAAGGTAGCGTGAACAGGTTTATCAAATGGCCGTGACTGTGCAGCAGATAGGAGTGTGTCCTGCTTTTTGTTCCAGCTCATTGTTGTCTGGTTTCTTTGGGGAGGGCCATTCTCCACACAGGAACAGATCTGCAGGTCTGACCATGAACCACCTGCATTTTAGTCCTTGATGGAAATAAGCTAAAGGAAAACTGGGCCTTCATCTCAGTACTGTTATATGTATTATGGTAATTCATGCTGGTAGAGAATATGTATAGATGCATGAAATATGTCCAAGATATAAAAACCTAAAAGACACTAGCAGGGGAAAGGGAGTTGCTTCACAGGGTGAGGAAATTGCAGCTGGCAGCCAAGAAAGAGGTATGCAATTAGCATACGAAGAGAACCTAGCCCTGGCACAGGAGATGGTCCTTCCAGCTGGTATGAACAGAAGAACACCCAGCAGTGATTGCCCATGAAGATGTTCATCTTAGATAGACAGAGCCATCAGGGACATACATTTGAATACTGGATTCTGGTAACTTAAGAATGGACAGGCATGGGTTCCTGACAGAGTTTTGTCCAGCACAGGACAGAGAATGGAAGCAACATGCATATGGAAAACCCTGAAAGGAGACAAAGAGACTCCGCTGTGGGCTAGAAAAAGGATATAAGAACGGACTCTGCCAAGCCGCATTCGTGAACTGTGGGGGATTCGGTGCGATAGAGGCCAAGTCTGTGTTCTCCCAGCTCCGAATCCGGGGTCAGCGCTTTTACTTTGATTGTTGGCTGTCGGGACTGTATATCGGTTGCAAAATAAATTCTATTTTTTATTTTTATTACATTGGCTGGATAATTTTTTACCTATAACAAGTACTCCACATTAAATATCTCAATGAAATTACTGACATGATTACAAGAATCATGAAGATGAAGTAGTCTTCCATTTGCCGACAATACAGCTCCAACATGGAAAGTGCTTGAGAAGGACTTTGGCATTGTATCAGTATGCTTTCATCAGGATCCATTGGAGTCAGTTTGGTCTTCACATTCATCAGTGTTGATCTTTCTGCTGAACTTATTGACAAAGAGTAGAAATTACAACAGCAGTTTAAAAAAAAAAAATGTTATCTGTTTCTTGACATGAGGACAAGATCCTATGACCTCACAGTTCCTTGAGAAGCCTCCAAATGTTAGCAATTTTTACTCATGCTCTCCATGCTCTGAATTAAAGTCAGTCGTCTAAAAGAAAAGTATCAAAATAGAGTCCAAACTCTGACTTTGACTGAAAGTTGTAATGGGCTGCCTTTGCAGTAGGACTGTCCCAGAGTTCCTCTCACCAGTCACTTGGGTTTTCTTGTTAGGTGATGTGGCCAGTTTGAAAGCTGCTGGGTCAACATTAACTGTAAGTTACACAGAAACAAAGACAATTGCCAAGGTCTCAAAAACAATTGCTACAGTCAGGAAAAAGGATTTAAGGGTTTTTTTTTAAGAAAGCAAACAATCAAATGCTTGGCTGCCTGTCCTCCTGCTGAGAAAGTTCTCTGACTTGAGTGAAGGGCCATTCACAGCATTTCAGTCAGACTGAAAAACAGGTTCACCTGCTGAACAAAATAGGAAAAAACTTAATGTGTTGCAGGATGGACTTCATCCTCGTAGGGAGCTAATTACTCCTTCAAAGAAGGAAAGCCTTCACTCAAGGTTTTTGTAAAGAACTGGAAAAGCAGGGATGGGAACAGAACTGAACTGGCAGTATACAGAGAGCAGGCTGGCTTAGAAGAGTATGTGGACACACCTTTTGCATGGAACGTATTTGCCATGTGTAGAATGGACACTGTTTTAGCCTTTCAGATTTGATGAAGAAAATGGGGTTTCCTATCTCCAGTGGCTGCTGGTACAATAGAACATTTCACTTTAATTGCATCACTGTAAGAGCAGATCCAAAATCATCTAGTCAAATGGAGCTTTTTAAAGGGATAATAGAACTTGCAATACTGGCTTTTAGAATTTTTTAATATGCAACTACTTTAAAGAAAGAGGTGCTTTTATGTTTTCAAAAAAATTTTTTATGAAATACTCTTATTAGTCGGTCAGCGCACTGACCCCCACAGTCACTGATGCAGAAATTCACTGATTCTAACATCTTAATCAAGAAAAAAAACTCAGGGCATTCTCAGCCCTGTAGTAGTAAATAACATAGCACCTGTTTTAGGGTAGAAACAAAAGTCAGCTTTAGTTGCAAGCACAACCTCTATGAACACAAGGGGACTTTAAACCTGGAGCCTCACCATCCGGGATGAATGCCTCAGACTTGGGAATGTCATGGAAGACTGTCTCTTATCAGAAGTGAAAAATTTTGGTCTGACACACAGCAGGAGAAAAATACAGACTTTTAAGATTTGTTGTGTGAGAGGTAAAACATTTCTTGCCCACGTGTGCTAAGAGCATGGTATGACCCAGTCTCTTGCCAACATTATGTTGTTGCAAAAACCATGGAGCCCTGGATGGTTAGACTAACTTCCACAACCAGGGCACTGCTTTATGAAGAACTAAAATCCACTTTCAACTCTAAGACCTGTCATAAAGTCTCCTATAGGTTTCAGTAGGATGCAAAAAATCTGTGCTCTGCTATAAAATGACTATTGTACATTGAGCAACTGACATTTTCATATCTGTTGTACATCATCACATCCATTGCACTTTAGCAATTAGATTTCTTTCTCAGACTTCCTCTGAATCTGTTTCTAGGATGATGTGACCCTCAGTGTTGAGCAATTTTAGCCTGCTTTCCTTTATTCACAGAACTCAATTACTTTCTGTGGAGTAATTTTGGATTTGCACAGCCTGAGCATGAGAGAAAAGCACTAGTCCTGCTCCTTTGAGGAAAGAGGTGATGATGTCAGTTCTTTTTGGCCCAGTGAAAAGAGCTCATGAAACTGATTTTTGCACAACCACCTAATTCACTGGATAGAGAAAGCAAGAAGGAACATGGGTGGATGGCAGGAGCTATCCCTCTTCTCTTCTGATAAAACATTGTCCCAAATTTGCTCCATGTTTTTCCAGGGACCATTTAGTACAGCTCTGCTGCTAGGATTAGACACCTGCTTTTTTTCCCTAAGAAATACCTTGCCATGGAGCAAGGGACAGAAAGCTTTGGTATGGCTCAGCTAAGCCTTGCTACCCTTCCTGTTTCAGCATTGCTTTAGAGACATGAAAGAGGGGGCCAGGGGTTAAAATTAAGTTTTGTCATGGCAAATGATTATGTATAATTTTTACTGTACTCTGAAATGAAGAGAGAAAATAGAGAGCAACAGGGGGAAGGCTGTTATTAAAGCCAGCTGCCAGCTTAATCAAGCAAGCTCCAGAATAAAATGAAGGGACGGCTCAAGCCAAAGAAGCCACCACAAATGAGCCAGCCAAGGCAAAGTGGTCAGTTTTTCTGCATGTGCAAAATATATTGGCAGGCTCTGCTTGGCTTAGACAGGATGGCAGAACAGAAGAACATCAGCAACAGCTGTTCTGATTGCTGCTTCAATATTGCCTGGCTGCCATCAATATTGCCAATTTGCCATTAATTCCCTTCAGATGTACTGGGCTTGCCTCACTGCTTTTCAAAAGCTGCATGCTGCATAGCACAAGCCTATCACTCTTCCCATCAGATGTTTGGTAATAGCACTGAGCTAGAGATTGGCAGTGACAGGCATTAATGGGGTCATTACCAGCATTATTAATGCATGTTCACTTTTCTGCTTCCCCTGCCTGCTCAGCTTGCAGATCTGTTCAATTGCTGGCAGTGAAATGACCTGATGTAAAATTATATAAGAAAGAGAAAACATAGTTACAGCACTGCCTAAGTGTAAATCACCTTGCATGACACCAAGCTCTATTGCCATGCATTACATCCTCTGCACGTACATCAGGGAAGGCAATATTCAGTACCTTGCAGATGGAAACAAACCTACTTTATGTATGTTACTCTCCTCTTTCAGGTGCAGCACTTGGCAGTTGCATGTGACAGGATTGTGTTCTGATATGGTGGTTTACATGATAGCAATGTGCTCAGTCTGGGGACACCTCTGCATCCATTCTTATTCTCACAGTCAGGAGTCTGTTTAAATTCACTAGGTAAGTTCATCCCAGGAGTGTTGCCTATCAGACCACAAAGTGACATCGGGGTGGATGTGCTGTGTTTTCCTTACTGTTATAGTGCAACACAGCTCAGTATGCTGCTGGAGTTCTTCACACCTTCATGGCACTGCAGAGCTTCCTGACTTAGAAAACTTCTCTCTGTGAGGGCACATCACACCTTTCAGTTAAAAGGATGATGTTTTGTTTTGATTTGTCTTATTAACTATGGAGCTTTACGTTCATGTAATGAATCGGAGCTCATCCTGAAGAAGAGTAAACTATATTTAGGAAGAGCCTGTGCAGGCAGTGTTGTTAATGCTGCCAGAGTGAGCACCTGCTGGTTTTTAGTTCCTGTTTGTGGTGGATGAACAGCTTTTACATTCTTATAGTAACAACAGCTACTGGGAACACGGCTTGTTTTGCAACTGCCACGAATGAGCATGCATGGTGCCAACAGCACGGATTCTTGGGAACAAAGTCTGCCTGGCTTTGTTTCCAAATATTAACCTCCCACAGTAAGTGCCAACATGTTTAACCTATTTTAACACATATGAGACCTCTGGAGAAGGACCTAGGAAGGAGGGTCTGGAGAGGAGGAGGGTTTGCCAAATGAAGAGTAACTGCCCTCCTGGATTTTTTCTTGTCTGTGAACAAAGGGTCAGAAACACTCTGAAATATGTAAAACCTGCCTACAATGTCTCAAGGAAATGCTTCATCTTGGCGACTTTCCCTTTCTCTCCAATATTTATTTCCTAGTCTCATAATTTACTGTGTGAAATACTGGTACTGAGTCAGTCTTGCAGACAAACATGTCCTCTGCTGTAGGGAGTAACACAGCTTTGCCAACTTCTCTGAGTGGATTTGAAAGTTTAAAAGCCCAGCTTTACGCTAGCAGAGTCTCTGCCTAGGCAAATGCCATAATCAGAATATTGGCGAGGAATGGGGAACAGACAGCTCTCCTCACACCTGCACTGAGCCCACACAACTTATGGCAGGGGCATAAACTAAGGGCAACAGATGCTCACCTGAATGGAGGGATATAGGTGTGTGTTGACAACTCTCCACGTGTGGAGACACGAGGCTTGACTCCATTTCAGAAGGCTGATTTATTATGTTAGATATTATATTAAAATGCTACATTAAGACTATACTAAAAGAACAGAGATCAGAAGGCTACAACAAGAATAGAACAGAATAGAATAACAAAAATCCTGTGACTCCTCACAGCCTTGGCACAGGTGGCTGTGATTGGTCATCAATGGAAAACAATCCACATGGACCAATCACGGATGCACCTGTTGCATTCCACAGCAGCAGATAGTAATTGTTTACATTTCTCTCCTGAGGCTCCTCAGCTTCTCAGGAGAGGAAAAATCCCAGCAAAGGATTTTTCATAATATCATGGCTACAGGTGTGCATCCAGGATGTGCCTCAGCCATGACCCAGTGCAGAATCTCGGTGAGATGCTGCTCTGCACCTTTCCCGATTACTCATCTGCTTTGGTTTTCAGGGGACCAAAACTTAGTGTGAGGGCCAGCAAGGAGACTGCACTGAGTTTCAGGGGGATTCATCCCCCCTGTTCTACATGAGAAGGATCCTGAGTGAGCCAGCAGCATGCTTGTCCTGGATGTCCTTGTTGTCTGGGAAAGCTGGAAAAGCTGTTACCAGTGAGGTAGGGGACTGGAAAAAACTGTGAAATACAAGCTAAAGGCAACTGAAGACTGCTGTGGAGAAATTTCAGCTCTCCCCAAGTTTGGGACCATGGTGCAGTGCTAAGCTAGTCCCTTCAACCAGACTCCTCACACATGATTGTCAACTGGCATAGTGACTAATAATTTTTTTATTATTATTATTTAGGTTTAACAACTGCTTAATGGTTTTACAAATAATTTTAAAGCAAGATTTCATGTTTAAATAAAAAATTGCCTTTTAAGATAATAAAATAATAACAAAGTGATTTTTACATCCAAAAGCAACACTACAACAAACACTATGCAAAGAACATTGCTATTTCAAACCACATTTTTCACAGAGAAAAATGGAGTAGACACCCTCCTTCATGCCCCCAAGCCTCTATTCTGACAGGGTTAGGGGTTGTTTGCTTTCCATTTTCTGATTCCTCCCTAAAATCCCTTCAGGCTGACTGGCAGAAGTGCTGGACACTTAAAGCTGCAACTGTAGTACATGGAAAACTTGCTTTCACCTCTTTTTGCCCTATATTCCTTAGATGTAGAAAGGTGCTGAATTGCTTTTCATTTATAAGAGTTATTGCAAGAGCCTATTCCTAAACATCTGTGAAGAAGCTCACTGCTGACTGTAAATTTTGCAGGAGGCCTCATGAAGACATGAGTGATTCTTCCTCCAGTGGTAAGTGGTAAATAAGGGGAGGGACTGCACAGGACCAACATGGAGGCAGGAATGTGCTGCACAGCTTCTCCCTAAGAGAACACCATCCATTGAGTTCAGGGGCTGAGGCAGGGTGAGCACAACACAGATTGTGTGGCGCCAACATGGAATCTAGACTCTGAATGGGATGAACTGAAAGTGTGTGGATGATTTTAATCGGGGCATTTCCTAATACAAGTGCATGAATGTGCAGCCTTGAAAACTGATTTTAATAGAAGGGGTCTGTGTGCACTAAACACAGTGCTGAATAAGTGAAAATCCATGCCTGTAACCAGCTTTGTTAGCAGCTTGTCTCTTCTAAAGAACAATCTCCTTGTTGGGCCTTTCCCCAATATGGAATCACAACATTTTCCCCTTTTTGACTGACTAAAACAAAAAGCTAGGACAAGTCAACTTAAAAATCTCATTCCTACCAAGTTCACGGTTTTTAGGCAACAGTCATCTGGATACATTTCATATAAGCAGCCAGCCTTGTGCATTCTTAGCCAAACTCAAACCTCTTACAATGTTTTCTTCTTACTATTAATCTTATATCCTATTAGTAGGATATTAGGATTTCTTGTGAGTTTTGTGGTGGCTGGTGGTGTATTTTATCTGGAAGTACATGACCAGGTCCAGATGACTTAGGGATAGAAAAGTTAATGGAGAATTCCATTAACTATTAATGTTAGTTAATGTACTTAGTTAATGTAGTTAGTTGGAGATGATGTAATTAACCTCAAACCTTATCTATCCTAACAGGTCTTTATTATATCATTGATAGTAGGTCTAGATTTATATTAAATTAGTTAGATAATAAGAAAACTCCTCTCAAGACATGGGGGAACCTTTCTCCTCTGGAGTAAAGAATCTGCTAAGAATGTTCAGTGGAAAAAAGCCTTTTTATAGGGCCTATTTGAACTTGAGATATACCAAAGGTTCCAACTGTTATTTAAAGGTGTGTGATACACAGATAAGATAAATCAGGGTATTTCTGTCAACTCCAGCTCTGAGGAAAAAAGAAAGGAAAGAAACCACACTCTGTCTAGATACATAATAATGTATATAGTTAACTGGTGCCCAGAGCACGAGACAGGGTGGAAATGCACACATTCTTACAGCCCAGAAGGGAGATAGCACCATTCTCTTAACTTTGCAGGACGAGAAGCTGGGATGCAGGGCAAGCCCAGGAAACAGATTCTTCAGGTGGTCTATGTATATCTGTGATATACTCCCCACCCTTCCTTTTTGTACCACACTGCCAAGGCAAGCAAGTGGCTCAGTGGGAGAGGCAGCTACTCTCTGGAGCTGTTCTGCCTGTTCTTGTTGAGGAGGGTGAAGCAGTTTTTCTTTCAGTCAGGAATCACAGGGTGTGCCTGTGTGAGGGGACAACCTGCAACTCATTCATCCTAGGAACAGATCCTTTTTAGAAGTACACTTAGTACTGTTCCAATTTAGAAGTACACTTGGGATGAGATGGTGAAAGACAGCCAGTAGCATTCAAAGAAACAAAAAATCCCCTTCAAAATACACAGCAGTGTGGGGCTGCTTCCTGCTTAGTGCAATGGCACCCACCATTGCCACTCTACGAATACAAGAAAGCACAAGTTACTTCAAGTGCCTGAGGAGTGAAGGAACTCCTCTCCCTTTCTCCATGCTCCTGCCTTCTGTCACTCCTGCTTTAGTAAGTGCAGCAGTGAGGGACTGGTGGTAACATATCCTAGGTTTGGAATGTTCATCTCCTCTCCTCCTCCCACCTCATGTTCCCTCAGGTGACACTTGCAGGCTGAGATTTGTCTAGCACCAAGTGAAGTCAGGTCAGCCTGCCACAGCAGAATTGCTGATGCTGGAGAGAAGAGAGTGGGTGGTTAGGAGTGATATGCAATTGGCCCTGTACAGAAGGCGTTTCCTTTTTTTGGTTCTTCAAAATAGAGGTAGGGGGAGAAAGATGGAGATGCTCCAAGTGGTGGGTATTTTAAAAAAAATTAATTCTGTAATGCTCCAAAATAAATGACTTTAGCACGACATGGAGGGCTGAATGCTGAGCACAGTCATAAAAGGACTGAGAGGACTGGGAGCCACTCTTTGCCCCCACTGTGGCTCCCTCCAGATATATTTCTGATCCACACTTATAAGGCAGGGGACAGGGGAAGTCATAAAGACTGTAATTCATATTGCAACACATATTGCTTCCTTGAGGTGGTGGGTTATTTTGGGGTTTTTTAAATCAACTTCAAGACGTCAAAAAAATTAACATTTCAAAAGTGTGTGTTGGCATGCACAGTTATGGCCGTAATTCATGAGTGCTTTTAAGGCGTTCAAGAGGATCCAACAGTGCTGAATTCATGGGACAAATCCCTAATCACTCTGACTTTACCCTCTTACACTTGGACCCAATCTGCTCAGTGTTAGAGCACCCAAGACATGGTAACAGAAGAGAGAGCCCAAGGTCACTGTGCTGTGCAGTCTGGTCTTTATCACTCTCTGACTGACTTTTGAGAGAGATTAAACCTCCAAGGGTTGCAAATCAGTAAAACTTGAACAAATAATGCCAGCTTCCAGAATTTCAATAAATTTTCAGTAAGTTGGTTGCTTCTGTGAACTAAATTTTGCCCAGGTACCTCTGTGAGAGGAGCCCAGTGGACTGACCCTAGCTACAGGATTTGGGCCCTAGGTGTGCTGAAATGTCCTGCCTTAGAAGTGCTGAGGGACTTTAATCTCCACCATGTGGCACAATATATACATCAGTTCCTCTGAGTTATTTTTGGAGGGGAAATGCCCATATTTAAAAAAACCAAAACTGTACTAGATGAAAGCTAATTTAATCAAGTGCATTTATATAATTACTTTCATATGAACAACAATTGTTGAGATGAATTATAGAGATGGGGAGAAAATAAGTACTGTAAGATGACATAACATCAGTGCTCAGAAATTTGTAGTCAAGGGGGAAATATGCCAGATGTTCTGTAGTACTTAAAGCTAATGGGATGCCACATTAATCACTCTTTAAGGCATCCTTCCATGCTTACATAGTGGAAATTGCTATCTTCCTTTAAAATTTAATATTTTTGATTTCATCACACTGAGTCTCAATTCAAGGTTATCACATCAGTATCATAGGTTTGAGTGTGTCAATAGCCTTTGACCAAACTGAGATTTTTATGCTCTATGTGTCCAAGGGGTTTCCTTGGACATTTATTGCTAAGTCCTGCCAGAGGTACAGCATATATTATAGCTCCTAAATTGGCACAGTTGAAAGACCAGGTATAGGAATTAGCTGCTAAGAGTTGTGTGTTTAATTATACTCATTACACACTCCAGTTACCTGAAACAGTTATAACTGGTCACAGGGAAACACTTAAGCGGTCCAACTAGGAGTTTACAATATCTCCATTAACTGCTCTTTGTACCAAAATAAATTATCAAGTTGCCACACCCAACCAGAAAAGAGAAACTGGGAATCACAATACACAATAAATGGGAATCACAATACACAATAATCTAAGTCCTATCCAGCCTGGAGTTTGTCCTGTAATATAATGCCAAAACAAGGAACAGAAACTAAACCAGAGCCAGAAGACAAGGTGTTTGGCTGAAAATTTGGAAACACTGAGGAATCAAACATCCCAAGTAACAACCAGTCTTATTATCCCAAGGTGTTAATCAGGAGTTGTCCATTCTCAAAGAAACACTCCCACATGTGCAACACTTGGTCTTGAATTAACTACTTGTCCACCTATTAATATTCAGGACAATTCCCTGAAAATTGCCAAAACTTTCAAGGAAAATGAAGGCTAAGATCTAAACACCAAAGGAAGCACATACATCCAGAGAATGGGACTGTATGTGAAAAGCTATTAGGATTGGAAAGGGAGACATATGAGATCTGTCTGGCTGAGAATAATCCAGGTAAATCCTGAGAACTGCTGAAGAATTTATCTCTGCAGACTAAGCTGGAAAAAAAGGCTGTAAATCTAATGCTTGCTAAGCTGTATCTGTTGAAGTGATGCCATAGTGTGTGCAGTGATTGAATTTTAGCACATTAGTATTACAGTCTAAATTCTCTTCCACACTGACCAATTATTTTTACAAGTTTTAGGAGCTTAGCAAACTTTCTGAAAGGGGAAGAAACTGTCCTAAGAAGATTTTAAAGCTCAAAAGCATTTCCTAGGTCTTCCCATTACCACTTGAAGTGCCAGCTATGCATCCTGATAGCAATTAGATCAGACCCAGCAGAAAAAGCAATTGAAGAACTAAATTGAAATCTTCACATAGCTGTATCCAGTGCACAGCATGCATGAGGCAGAGTAGCCTGTACCAGCTACACACAGACAAAAAAAGAGAGATAACAGGATGCTCTTGCCAGCTATTTGATGTGAGGGGTTTTGAGAGGCTGATTGTTGTCATGAATGAGGGCACAGTGTCCCCCAGAATGATTGCACTAGTCACAACACTGACCCACTTGTATGGAAACATTATCTGGCAAGGATACCAGCAAGCATCCTCTGCTGCTTCCGCTGCTTGCCAGAAATAGCTGTTTGTCAATCAGGGAGAAGAAAAGGAATTAAGTGTGTGAAGGGAAGCACAACAAAGTGGCAATAGGAGCCCAGGAGTGCAGGGAGATGTTAGAGCAAAGGAGGAACATCTGGGCAGAGATGAGCCTCCTGCTGAATTCAGCAACAAAGTGTTTAACTGGCTCCTGCAGTGCCAAAATTTAAGCCCTGATGAAGGAGAGCTTTCGATGAAAAGCACATCTGTGTGGAAGAAGCATCTGGATTGTTTGAAGCTCATGGATAATCTCAGCTGAGGCTTTTTTGTCCTGCATATGTTTGTAGAAATAGACTGGACATCACCAAAGATATTTGCATTGTATGAAGTGCTCTGTCTTGTTATGGGGGTCTAAAGAAAGAATAGTTAGAGCCATTAAAACTCTACAGGGTAGACATGTCTTTTAATGGCACATAAATGAAAACTGTGGGTTACTCCTGCAAGCAGTCTCTTTTTTCTTTCCCCAGAGTCAGCTACTTGGGGAGATCCAAGAACAATAATTAATGAAGGGAAAGCCTCTTCACAAAGGGTGGTGACACAGACAAGAGGATGCCTCAGAGGATACTAAGTCAAAGAGCAAGTGAGGGTTTGCCTGTGCTAAATTGATAGAATAGCAATAAGCAGATAAAACACAGATTTTTAAAGCTGCTGTATAAGACATGTTGGACTTGAATCATACATTAGATCCAACCTTCTGGCAAAACATTAGTAGAACTACTGATGCTGTCAGACCACCACGTGTGCTGGAGGCAGAAAATGTTCATGGGTATGAATCCAACAGTTCCATTTCTTTCCCAGTGTAAAGGCTAAGTGGGATGTAGAAACCCAGTGGGAGATGCTGCCTGTCAGGTACAAAAGGAGCTATCAGAGGACAGGAGACACCTTGTTTCTGGGCAACACAGTTCACCATCCTGCTCCTCTGTCCTGGGGTACTTGGTTCTGCCTCATCCCAGGCAAATGCCTGCCACATGTGTTCCCTGTGTATGACCAGCCCATGCCCTACTGTTTTCTACCTGAAGTTTTAACAGTGGATTCTTTTTCCTCCTGACCTTCGATGGGTCCCACTTGACTTCCAAGTAATTTCTGTCTTCTGGTTAGGGTTTCCAAAATCTGCTTTCCCACCCAGGAGTAGCAGGGTCATCTAGAGAACCTTCTGTGTGGCAGGGTGATACGCCACTGCAGACAGGTAGCCTCGGGCTGTGACACTCAGGACAGTCCTCCCCCACCGCTTCCCTCCTTGGGGCTGAGCAGAACAGCCAGGCTGTCTTGTAGATGATTCCATCTTTAAGATGGCACTGGAGTTCCTCACAGGAATGGGAAAAGGCTGTCTGTTGGAGACTTTTAAAATAATATTGGAGGAAGTCCTAAAAAACAGTGTGGGAAACACCTATGTTTTGAAGTAGTGGATTAATTAATTGCTTATAGAGTTTTGAAAACCTCCCTCATTATTTGTCATAATAAACTCTCCTTCCACCTTGAAAAGAGTTTCCTTTTAGTTACATCAGTATGAATCAGAAATCAATCTATTACAGGCAAAACATTACACCAGCACAAAAGGTAAATCAGGTATTCACCTGCTGTTTTTTCTGGATAAGTCAATGATTGCCCAGGTCTTAGACTAAATTTTGCTATCAGTTTCAGAAATTTATCTCCCATGTACTTCAGCACCTGTGTACAAAATAAACTAGACAGAATTTGGCTGGTTTGACTCTATAAAAACTAAGTTTCCATTGCCCAGTTCAAAGGTCATTAAAGCTGGTCGTTAATTATACTTCCATGTAATTTAGATGGCAATAGTTTAAGTGGCAAACCATCTCAAAGTCTGTCCCTTCTAGATGGCAAATAAGTCAGGCTCAAGAAGTTTTCATTACTTAGAGACTGACAAAAGGAAGCTAGGAATAACTTCAAAATATTAACTTCCACTAGTAATTTAAGTTAATAACCAATTATCTGTGATCACTATAAAAATAACAAAGCATAACACAATGAATATGATATGAATTAAAATGACAAATTTTGATTGTATCTACAGACCTCTTTTGAATGAAGAGCTGAATTAAGTTTATAGGAATGACCATAAAATATCTAGATGTTCCACTTTTAAAATTATTATAATGTTATGTATTTTATTTCTGCTCTCTTCAGGGCTTATATTTCTGCACTTAAAAGGGCAAAAACCTTAGGGAGGTAATTTGGAACTCCATTGACCACTGATTGTACACTATATTTGTAAAACTAGAGGGTGTATAAATCTACCTTACAGTACTTGAATATTTTCAGATGCTGTAAAAACCTTACTGCATCTATAAAATTCATCCTAGGGGAAGTGGTGTAAAGCCTAATGTAACAAAATGCATCTAGCTCAATATATGCATTCATTAGTGTGCGTAGAAACACCCCTCATCAGTCACTGGTGAGGATATGTTTATTGCCTGTCTTAAGTATCAGCTTGGTTGGGTTAGCAATTTTTATAAGCAAGAGAACTGTGTACAAGAGAGTGAAGTGAAATGAGTGGTGGCTTTCTTTGCTGAACACCTAATTGACTGATCAACAGAGATGAATGAAGCGCTGGGAAGAAAGAGCAACACACTGAATTCAAGACAAGAAAAATTATGGGATGACTTAGGGTGGGCTGACTGTCTGAAAGAGCTCTGCAGCTAGAGAAGTAAATGGAAAAGAAAAGGGCATGGCCAGGTTATTACTTTGCTGTAAGTCTGTAGACTGCTAATTAGAGCTTTGACTTATTTTCCAGCTTCAGTCCTTCTTTGAGCTTTAGCAGTCTGACTCTATATTTCAAACTAAAACTTGGTAAGTAAGAGCAGGTTGCAGAGTAATACACAGAAGCAAATATTTGAAAATCCCAGATGTGCTCTCCATGCTTGTGGACTCTAGCTTCACAAAGCAGCAGTAACACTGCTAAAATGGGTAGAGAGGCTGTGCCTGAGGTATTCCACTGGTGCTCTACAATGTTGACGTGTTGTGTTGCTGTTATTCAGAACTCCTCTGGAAGGATTTCCCTCTCACCATCATGACCTCAGGAGAAAGCTGTGCACTGAATGCCGGGAACCAAGCACTTTGCACTCACCCTGCTGCCCTTCATGCTCTGCAGCACTGGGTGCTTCAGCTACTTTGCTGCTACTGTTGGGCTATTACAAGCCAAGGTCATGTCCATGGGGCCTTAAACATACAGGGCAGTTTATCCTGCCTGGGAGTCAAAGATTATTGCAGCCATTTCATGGGTGGATGGCAGACACAGATTACATGATCAGTAAGGACATACCAGAAAAAGTTGTGGCACTACAGGAGCAGGAGCAGCCTGCTCCAGCATCTCAATCTCTATGCAAATGGAGGATCAAGAAAAAAAGAGCTGAGCAGGGTGGATACTGAAATAAATAGGGCAGGAGATCTTTCTCCTTTTTAATGCCTTTATTAAAGAAATTCAGCTCAGGTGGGGAGAAATCGACGGGTCGCGCCCACGCCGCCGCTGTCCTCAAGAGTGGCACAGAGGAGGAGGGTGATGCAGCTCTGTCCGCTGGTCTGCAGGCAGAGCTGGGGACTGCGTCCTCATGGGAGATTCGCAGATTTCCCGCTTTTCGGTCCAACACTTCGGGTCCCCTCCTTAGTGAACATCCTTTCCGGTCAGGGTGAGAAGCAAAAAGGATCCAAGCAGGTACTGGACTTCGCGCCCATCCTTAGACATCACCTAGGGTCCCCTAATTCTATAATGGTTTGTTGTTTTTAGGGGTTTTCCTAGAAAACGGGAAGATTTTGGAGCAGTGCATTTCTCATCTGCATACGTGGTCTCAGGCCACTCCTATTCTCCTGGGCTGCGTGTCCAGGTGTAGCTCCGGGGCAAGCATCCGGAGCATAATGGCTAAATCACCAGCCATTGACGGGCAATTAAAGAAGAACTCTTAACAATTAAGCTAATTTAACAGCAACTGGTCCAACCGGTTTTAGCTCTGAAACCTTAAACAAAAAATAGATAACTTTTTATTCATAACAGATACATCATCAGGCTTGGATTAAGCCACTTCATAAATACGTTTTTAAGGAATTGAAAGGAAATAAGGACAATGATATGAATTAATGTTAGGAATGTAATTAGTAATTCGTGGAAATAAACGTATGCTGAACACTGAAGAGGAGGGAGCCTTTAGCTCATTTGCCCCTGGACAATCCTGTTTTGCTCACATAAGAAAGGCAAGGAAAGACTCATGCTGCACAATACCACACCTTCTCATGGTGATAACAGGTCCACAGAAAAAGGTGGCAGCCTTGCAAAGATATTCTTGGCATGACACTCCCAGGGAAAGAACATAGCTCAAGAGGAAAGATGGAAGTTGATACTTCACTCTGGGAGTAACAGATAATTTTCTCCTAGATCATGTGGGTGGGCAATGGAGTGTATTTCTATACAGTTTTTTTCTAATTCTATCATAACAACAGGGTGTTCTACCTTAAGAATATATGGGGATAATAGCCTGGGATTGGACAACCTTAGGTGTTTTTTGCCTGAAAATTTTTGGATTTTTTGCTGAACAGAAACAAGGAACACACATGGAGCTTTCTGGGGAATGGCAACCTTTTAAGTACTGGATGTGCTAGCCTAATTTGATGCGAGACAAGAGAAATCAGGAATTTCTTATCCCAAACACAGTCTGCGCTGTACTTAGGGCCTAAGGGACCAGCAAAAAAACCACCTTTGTAAATGAGATGAATTATGCATTCTATGGTTTAATTTCTGCTCTGTTGTATCACAGTCCTTTCCAATTAAAATCTCAGTGAAACTGACCCGTTTTAAAGAAAAATTAGGATTCCATGACATTTGAGCCATAAGCAAGGTCACAGTAATAGTTACTCCTTCCTCAGATTCTCTTCATCTACAGAGAAATGTTGAGGTGGCAGAAATCCACTGCAGCTGCTCATGGCCATTGTTCCAAGGTTTTTGGCACTTTCCTGGATGCAGAGTTGGCCCTTGGAGGCCCTTTGGGATAGTTTTTATGCTGTGCTCTGCTAGCTGATTGCTGTCTTGAGCCAACTCTGTGAACCTTATTCTAAAATAAAACAGGAATAGACAAATTTTGAGAGAAGGAAAGAAAAGGAGCTGGACTGAGGAATCCCTGATAGCCTTCTTGTGATCTCTAACTTTCAGCCACTCCCTTGTAAGTCTCAAAATAAAATATTTGGAGGTGGAGTAGAAGAGAAGAGCTAGTTTGCCTGGTAAAAAAGGTGTGGAGGACAGTCCCGGTCCTGACTTCATGGAAGAGAATTAGCCACAACACCCCCTTCTAACTTTCTTCCAAGCAAGGGGAGTAGGACACAGTTCTTTTTCTTTTCTTTTCTTTTCTTTTCTTTTCTTTTCTTTTCTTTTCTTTTCTTTTCTTTTCTTTTCTTTTCTTTTCTTTTCTTTTCTTTTCTTTTCTCTTCTCTTCTCTTCTCTTCTCTTCTCTTCTCTTCTCTTCTCTTCTCTTCTCTTCTCTTCTCTTCTCTTTTCTCTTTTTTCTTTTCTTTTCTCCTCCCCTCCCCTCCCCATCATTCCATGTACTCCCACTACCATCACCTCTCAGGTAATCATTCAACATGACATGCATGAAACAGGTCTTCCTAAATATGATCTCTCTTTTGGAAATTATCTGTAGCCAAGGCTACACAAAACCCCACATTCATACATGAAAATTAATAGTGCCTTTCTGGCCTTGGACACCCCATACTGTTCCAAAAGGCAGCTCTGGCAAGGAACAGTGATCAGGCTTTTGCCCCAGGTGTGGCTATTGAGCTAGCACGTCTTTCTAGGTGCTTTTCCACTACTTTGAAGGTCCTAACTCCATGGGGGACCTCCAGGATGACTTGCCAATAGAAGCAGGTGGTCCTAAACACCATTCCCTATTTATGTTGTAAGAAGAGCCTGTAGTGCAGTGTCTGGATCTGTTGGTTTTAGCAGGTTAGTTCTTCCTATCTAAGGCAACTTTTTCTTTTGTAGCTACCCTCCAAGCATTTGTCAAGGACACATTTGTTTTGGAACTTTCAAAGGTAAGGGGCTTTTTTTTTTCAATGCATTTTTTTTTAATGTAGTAACCTCTACTAAAGTCTTGTTTTTAAATTTTCTGAATATCCCAGTGACATTGCAAATTATTGCTTTTTAGGCTGCAGTTGCTCTCCAAATTGCAAATTGGCTAGAACAAGACTCTGACAAAAAAAAACAAAAACAAAAACAAACAAAAGAAAAACAAACAAACAAACAAACAAAAAACCGAGAAAATAAACCAGTAGTTGAGAGATACAGCTGAGTAATATTTAAAGCACTTGTACAGCTTGTAAAATAGAAAATTACTGGTGTTTTAGAATATCTTTCCACTTACTTACATAGCAATCCATTAGATGAGCAATGCAGTATAGAGGCAAATGTCATTTGTGCTTTTAGAGCTACCTCTAAGATTTCATTTTGATAAAGGTTCCAGATGAAAAAATACATTTTCAGAAATTACTCTTTGGAATATTTGTAGGTAGGAGCAAATTGAAGTAAAGGAAATTGCCAAAAGTTTGGGGTTCTAACTCTTGCTACAAGAAACTTGTCAGGTGAAATGTTGCTGGTTTTGCCTGAAGTTGGTGCAAACCACATGCAAGGTATACTTCAAATGCCAAATAGCAATATTCATTAACATGAGACAAACTTTTTTCTTCTCTACAGTATGCAAAGTCTGTTTTTCCCTGCCAGCCAGGTATGCCCAAATGCTCTTAGCTATTGTAATAATTGTCTGAAGGATAGACCAATTCCAATATGGGAAAAAAGCATATTTTTCTCTCATTCTCTCACTCTTTTTTCTTGTCTCAGATAATCTTTCATATTCCGCAATGAAAGCAATGGAAAGGTTTTATTTGCGTACTTCCCCTGTGGTCACTTGTGGGTGGGCATAAATTACGTTATTATTGCTGCTATGCTGCTGCCTCGAGGGAGGGATTAAACCAGATTTGAAACCCAGGAAAGGTCAGGCAAAGGAAAATGTGGCACCTGTACATTAGCTGAAAGTGCATGCTGACCTTCCACATGACATGTTAAACACCAGCTGTGCTGTACAGAAACAAATTCTAGTTCCTAAGCACCATAAGCAAATGCTCAGGATGGATTTTTTAATGCCAGTTATTTTCACTTCATTGTGCAATGCAGTATTTACTTCTATAATCTCACAGTCAGCTGTTTTTTAATTCTGTAATTCAAAGTAAGTCAATAAATGGTTGTTTGAGAGGAAAACCATTACAATCAAATAAATGCTCTCTTTCAACATGTATAGATGGGCAATGGTTTTCAAGAGGAAGAGTGTGAACAATAAAAATAGATGCAACCCTAAAATGAATCACAAAATTTAGGCAACAGGATTCAGCTTTCTGAGTTAAAGTGGTCCTTAACATGGGGATTTAGCAAGGCCTCTGCATCTGAAGCATCTCAAATTCCTACAGAGACCTGGTGAACACTGGAGCCTGTCATGACTTTTCTGGCCCCTGCCAAATCTGTAAACCTAGTTTTACTGCCTCTGCATCTTGGTGTAGCTGGAAAGCCAGATCCCCTACAGCCTCACCAGATTCCACAGGCTCTAATCTTCCAATCTTCCTCAACACGGGAAGATGTTAATAAAATTTTTAAGTAGTAAACCATGGTGTTTCATCATTGCAAATTCTGTCCCCAGTGTAGTGACTGCTGTGTGACAAGCTACATAACATGCCCAGGCCTTATTCCACACTGCTTGGCATTTTCTACAGACTCTTTTTGATGTGGTGAAAAATACCCAGATCACTACCTCTGCAGTGCTTTAGATTAATTTTGTTCCATTATAAATGGCACTTAGAGGTGCTGAATAAAGGACATTTGTCACCTTCTACACAGACACAATGATGCTTTGATCTTGTTCAGGTTCAATTGCTGCAACATGCAATGGTATCTAGAGCTCTTCAATAACTCAATTTCCTCACATGTGCAAACAAACAAACAAACAAACAAACAAAAAAAAAAAAAGAGAAATGTTATTCAAGGCCTGCCTGTATACTTCAGTAAGGCATTCATTAAGGTGGATCTCAACCCTTTTCTAGACTTCCTCTTTACCTTCCAAAATTGTAAATCTGTTATACTCTTCTAAAGTAGAACACAATTAGCTGGATAACTAGCATCAGCCTTCTTAATTCCTACCTTTCAGATAGTGAAAAACATGTGAATTTGCTTGAAACATGACCTATGATTTTAAACTGAAAAGGAATGCAAACCATTCACCCTGCCATCTGACTGATCAAATGGATTCCTTTCTTGTGTGTGCATAAGTGTGTTTTAAAGCAGGTAATTCTGTGTTTTAAGGTGAGAGGAAGGATATACTATGTTCACCTTTGGGGCCATCACCTGCCACTTTATAGCTGGTCTCAGGTAACCTCTGTAAGATGCTTCTGCCAAAACACTTTTCTCTTGACAGTAAACAGGCTTTGCTTCTGAGTTCAGCAGAGCTGGAGTTAGATCTCATCCTTGTCATGATTAAAGTGCCTCTAGAACAAAACTTTAATATCCTGTGGAGCATTTCTATACCTGTATTTTCTAACGTGATTTCCATATACATCAGCCCATAAAACTAATTCCATAAAAACATGCTTTCAAGGAGATTTGCATTCTTAGGCATTCAACTGGGGGAACACGATTTTATGAGGGATACAATATAAATCTGTTTGTCAGGAAAGGGCTTGAGCTGATTAGTTTAGGTCCAGGTTGGAACTTGCACAATCCAAAGTCCAGCTTGGCACTTGGTTTTGGTCCAAACAAAAATCCCTCCAAATTTCCCCATCACTCACTTCCCCCTTGGCTTTGGTGTGGGTGGTTCAGACTCTTGTGGACTGGCTCCTTCCCTGAGTATTTAGTACATGTTCACAAACGTTATAGGTAAAAATTGATCCAGCCAATTTAATCAAAAATAAAAATTAAATTTATTCACGACCGACATACAGTCCCGACCGCCAAAAATCAAAAAGTAGCGCCGACCCTGGGATCGGAGCAGGTGAACTATGGTCCGGCCTCTATCGCACCGAATCCCCCTGTTCACCATCGAGGCCTGGCAGAGTTTGGTTTTTCTACTCTTTTTCTTGCCTGCAGCGGAGTCCCTTTGTCCCCCCCTGGAGTCCTTCATTGTAGGAATGTGCCCCCTAATGACAGAGTGGCAAAACTAACCTTTGTCCCCCAAAAAAGGAAAGAAGCCCAGAAGCTTCTCTCCACTGTTAGGTGAAAAGCCACCTTATAGGGCCTCAGGGACTTCACCAAACACCAGAGAACATCTAATCCCTTATTCATAACAACAAACAACTAAGTGGTACTTCCTCCACCTGAAATTTGCAAGTAATGTATGCCTTTTTCACAGTGTTCTTCACAGATGTTCTTCAGCTCTGCGAGACACACTGTCCACAATATTTTTACCCACCATAGCTCTTTGCAGTGATGTTTCTTTACCATCTGCAAACTGGCTGCAGAGGGGTCAGGGTCAGGCTGTTATTGAAAACAGTGGTAGAGTTCAAATCCCAAATTCTATAACTGTATAATTCAAATTATTATCACGTTTTCTACACTAAGAACTTTTGTTATCCTTTTCAGTGCCCAGAGGTGTTCATATTTCATTTACTTGGCATGATAACAAAGTCAGGCTGTGTTATCTGAAATAAAATGATGCCAATCCATGGCTGAGCAACAGGGAAAGCAAAGCTGCCTTCTGATTCTCTGGGTGAGTGACCAGATAGAGTAAACAAACTCTCTTTAACTCATGTGTTTCTCTGTAGAGGTCTGACTACCCTGAAAATCCCTGACGGCTGATTTGAGAGAACAGACTGAGATGTTACGATGAAGGAAGAAGATATCACATTCTCCTGAGCAGTATTAGAAATACCCCACTGATGGATTCATAGCTTTGGCACTTTGGCTTACGCCCAGCAGCTGCTGTAGGTAGGCATCCCACACTGCACACAGGGGTAAACCTGGCAAAATAGGAATCACCATAATTGTAGTACACCATGGTGCTACAGCTGAGCCCAGTTCAGTGAAATGTGTGCATCTAGAGGACATCTCCCTCCACAGCACTGATTTTCTTCCTTCTCTTTCACACAGGCTCTTAAATATCCCACTTAACTCCTGACACATCTCCACCTGAGTGATCTCCCCTCATATATTCTTACAAGTCTTGTCTGCATATACCTTCCCAATCTTTTGCCTGTGATTTCCTACTCTCAGCAAGGCTTTTAGAGTTGGGAGTCAGACTTTCCCCTCTGGCACCAACAAGGGCAGAGTCGAGCAAAAAGCCACTCAGTCAGCAGTTTGCAAAGTATCAGCAAGGCAATTAACCTAATGCCAGAGACGATAACATGCCCAGCCCTAGCCTGTTCCACCCATATTTTGCTCACAAAGAAGTGCCATAGCATTCATTGCTAAGTAGTTTACTGAACCATCACTTAATCCTTATCCCAGGCTGAGGCTTCACAGTACACAATTTCCTTCTATCATCTTCTTGGATCTGCAGAAGTTAATTCCATGAACAAGCACCAGTGACTGGGATAAGTATCATGATACAGCTGACACATAGGCATTCCTGATATGAAGCCTGTTATGAATAGAAAAGTTGTCCATTTTTTTTTAAGTTGCAGAGTTAAGTTAAACTAATTGCTGCTAAGTTGGAGTTTTAGCTATTTGTTGTTAATAACTTCATGTTGTAATCACCTGTTGTTAATAGTTTTTCTTTCATTACCTGTTGTTGATGGTTAGAAATCCCTCTTTGTTGGGTATTCCCCTGCTGCTTCCTGGAAAATGACAACTGTGAAGGGAAGGTGACATCAAGGCAGGTATGCAAATGAGGAAGCACCTCACCAAATCTAGCAAGAAAAACCCCTGAAAAAATGCGCCACCATGGAATTAAGAGATCTAAGTGATGTTTAAAGGTGAGGAACTGAATCCAGTGTCTGCCAAGAGCCTTTTTACCTTTCACCCTAACCTAGGGGATGTCGGCTAGAAAGAGGACCTCAAATGTCAAACTGAAAAAATGGAATCTCCTGGGGCTCTCATGAGGACAAAAGCCCCAGCTCTGCCTGCATCCCACCAGACAGAGCTGCACTCATCCTCCTCCTCCATGCCGCTCCTGGGAGCAGCAGTGGTGTGTGTGTGACCCATTGGTTCTCCCCACCTAAGCTGATTTTTAATAAAGGCATTGAAAAAAGGAGAAAGATCTCCTGCCCTATTCATTTCAAAGCCTGTATTGCCATCTCATGTCATGAGTGGGGCTTCCTTTTTAGTGGTCCACCAGCTAGGTCTCCTTTCCCAGTGCCCTTCAGACAACTTTTCTTAAGGGAGGCTTTTTTCCTGAGCAAGTTCTCCAAAGAGGAAAACCGAGAAGAGCTGCAGTCCCAGTCTGGGTGTTGCATGCTGAAAGAAAGGCAATTTGTGGCAGTGGTAAGGACTATTTGTTAGATGAGTGTCTTTGACTCTGGAGTCTTCCTCTTGTTCCCTCTCTGCCACCTCTCTTCCCTGAGGAGTCATCTTCAACTGTTCTTAGCACTTTGCAGGGAGAATACAAGGTGATGAGCACACACTAACTAATTGCAACTTCTTCTCCCGTCCCAAAAGCTGTAAAGGAGGCATGGCATTAGTATCCTTTTTTTTGAAGGGGGAAAAAAAAAAGAAAAAAAAAGGAATAATATTCTGGATGACTGTAACCCCTGAAAAACTCAACAGGACCTATGTCAGAGTTCATCCAAATGCATAGGGATATATTTCAGTTTCAAGTGCCTCACACAGATCTGCATCTAGCTAAGAGAGATGTGTGGAGACACCATGTAAAAGAAAAGTATTCTCTAACTAACAAGAATATTTTAAAAGTGCTTCACAGACTTCCTTTCCAGCAATAACTATGAGTTTCTAAAGTGACAGTTCCTGAGGAATGAGCATCTACAGAAACTGGATGTAAAACTCATTATCCCTGTTTTTTACAAGCAAAAGTTCACACACTTCTTGGTTTTTATTTGGTAGCAATAAAGAGATGAGGTCACTGAGTGGAAAAAAATAACTATCAAACCACTAAAGAAGCTGCAGGTTAAATTGTGATTCCCACTGATGTGAGGAATCCATACTTAATTTCTCTAGACAGTGCCCTTGTACCACATGCAACCAGCAAATTCTAGAGCTCCCCCAGCGCTCATGACCACAGAATCATAGAATCACAGAATTAATGAATCATAGAATGCCATGTTGGAAGGGACTTCAAGGATCCTCTCGTCAAGGTTCCTTCAAGGATCCTTTTGCTAACTTTTGTAGGCAAAAGTACAGTCTAGACAAGATAGCCCAGCACCTTGTCCACCTGAATCTTAGAGTTTTCCAATGTTGGGGAAACCACCACTTCCCCAGAGAGCTTTTTCCAATGGCTGATTTTTTTCACTGTGAAAAATTTTCCTCTTGTGTGCAATCAGAGGATTTCCAGGAGGAACTTTTACCTACAACCCCTTGTCTTTTCCATGGGACTCCTTGTAAAAACAGAATCTCTATCCTCCTTGTAGCCACCCTTTAAACAGTGGAACATGGTGATTAGGTCTTCTCTAAGCCTTCTTTTCTCCAAGCTGAACAAACCCAGTTCTCTCAGCTTTTGCTCACATGGCAAGCTTCTCAGTCCTTTGGTCATCTTTGTGGCCCCTTCTCTGGACCCTCTCTCACCTGTCCACATCTTTAGTGTTAACTCTCAGCTCTGGAAGGGTTTTTCCTGTGCCTAACCTGGCCATTCCGACTAGGAAGAGCTCTGCAGAGGAGTGTAAGGAGCCTGAGCGCACAAGCCCCTGCAGGGAAGACAGAATTTATATCTCATTATTTCAAACAGAGATGTGAATATAACCTTTTTTTTTTTTTTCAGATGCCTGGTTAGGACCACCAAAAAAAAAAAAAAAAAGTATTTAGACTCCATTTAAAAAAATATCTCTTCCCCTCATGTCCTAAAATGGCTATCACCATTTAACATGCTTTAGTATCTAGTTTTAGTCACACTGAATCTATCTGGTTTTCTGTCCAAGTTAAAATTCTTTTCCTGGTTCTTGGATTGCATTTGTAGGGTTGTTGGCGTTTTTTTGTTTTTGTTTTTGTTTTTGTTTTTGTTTTTTTTTTTTTTTAATCCCTCCTGAGAATACAGATATTTTTTCCTTGATTTTGGATAGAAAAAGAAAGGAGACCACTAGGGTTTAAAACCAGCATCTCCTCCCTTTGTTCATTCCTTTAATATTTTCCTATTTCTAGCATGTGGCTTTCCCCTCTAACAAGGTATTATTCTTAATATATTCAGCAGGAAAAAAAAAAGAGAGACTGAGAGCAGCTGCCTGAACCTTCTTACATGGTAAAACTCCTTAATGGCTCAGGCTTGCTGTGGACTGAAGAAAGACAGCCATGCTTGCAAACAGACACACTTTCCAACTGCATCTGTTTGCCCAGAAGAAAAAAATTATTAATTATTCTCTGTAATCATACTCCCATGTTATGGCTCTTGTCAGTTTATATTATATCTGAGTAACAAACCAGTCTCAGTCCCACAAATTTTAAAGGAGAGCAAAACCTGGTGAAGAATATATATAACACTAGCTGAATAGAACCAAAATAACCATCCATCTAGCAAGGAGAAAACCACATGTGATCCAGGGCAAATTACTGTATTCTACATGAACTGGAGATTAAAAATATATCATACCTAATATGAAACCAAAGCAATACTATCCCCAGTACAGAGAGGGAAACTACAGCTTTTAGAGTAAATCTGAAAGAATAAAGGAGTTATTAAAAAAAATCATGTGGATATGAGTCCTTGCTAGTATTTCAACACTTGTCAGTCTACCATTTTTCACAATTTTTAATGTTTCTTTGCTTGCCTCTTACTCTGTACCCTATATATCAGGGCTCCTTAAAATATCCTGTGGAAAATCTTGGCACAAAAGTCAATCTCGAGACAATGCCACCTTCAGCTCTCTGCCCACCACTTGTGTTGCATGTACCATCCCAGCAACAGATACTTCCTCACCACCAGGGTTCCCTTCCCTGCTGGGTGTGTGGTGTATAATCTTGATATTATGTGCACAGTGATGAGTGCAGAGGACAGGCACAACCCAACTCAGCCACTGGGAGATGGTGAAATGGATCTGGCTGAAAGATTTTCTGTCAAGGTCAGTTTTTAGGTGGATTTGCTCTGCAGGTGCTCATGCAAGCAGTTGTGCTGCATGTCGGCAGGGAATGGATGTATAGCTGAGCTCTGTGAGACTGGGAAACTGTTTTCAATTATCTTGTCAAACCTCACACATTAGCACATAGGTGGAAGCACATAACACATAGTCTTTGCAAAGGTCTCTAACACAAATTCACAGAATTTTAGGTGATATAGTCATAAACAAGTTTCAGACAAAAAAAAATAATGCAACCTCATGCTGTCTCCTGCTCTAGTTTCCTCATGACTCTGAGCTAGTGCTTAGGCCTAGGTCAGATTTTTCTGAGAATTCATTATGTTCTCTTCCCTGCTGCATGTGGTTTCTTTTATTCTTTTATATTTACACTCAGTCATCTGTAGTTTCCCTTTTTTTCTATAAAAAATGACTAGAGAGAAGTGTTTTCTATTATTGTCTTCCTTTGATGCCTCTGCAAGACTCACCAGGCATCTCTGGTGTTGCTGATGTGAATTTAGAAATAAAATACAGTGAAGTACACTGTGAAAATACTCCAAAATATCCCCCAAATGGCAACCAACATTTTATTCCAGTCAAAATTATTTTCCCTTCTATTTTTCTGGGTGACCACTGAAACAATCCCTTCTTTAGCTTTTGCCATTTCCTCCCACCAACTGCTTACTCTCTCTATGTCTTGATATTAGACCACATTTCCTTGTTTCCTGCCACTCTCATTTCAAGAGTTTATTATTAAAAAAACTCTTTAAAGATAGCCAAAAGCCAAGATCATTATTGGTCTTTTGGAATAGCTGCTGTGGAGACAGAGAAAATGAGAAAGTTGAACACCTTGCCTGTTCTCTCACAGGACCCTTCTGCAGTGGGACTGCTGAGGATGGAAGAACAGCAGGTACCAATTGCTACCACAACAGTGCACTATTGACAGTACTGCACCAACCAGGACTCCGTGACCCCCATCCATAAGATGATCCATGAACTGGACAGAGAGGGATTGGTCAGCAAGGCTCGGTCACCCTTCAATAGTCCTATATGGTCTGTGCATAGGTCCATTGGAGAGTGAACACTGACAGTGGACTGTTGTGCCAGAATGAAGTCACACCATCCCTGAATTCTGCCATACTGGACATGCTGGAACTTCAATATGAACTGGAGCCCAAGGCAGCCGAGTGGTGCCACCATCGACATGGCTAATGCATCCTTCTTTCTTCCTCTGACAGCAGAGTGCAGGCCTCAGTTCACCCTCACCTGAAGGGGCGTGCAGTACACCTGGAACTGACTGTCTCAGGGGTGCATGTACAGCTCCACCATCTGCCATGAACAATCCAGGCTGCACTGGAAAAGGGTGAGGCTCCAGAACACTTGCAGTACACTGATGACATCATTGTATGGGCAACAGAGCTGAGGAAGATTTTGAGAAAGGGGAGGAGATAATCTAAATCCTTCTGAAGACTGATTTTAACATAAAGCAAATTAAGGTCAAGGGACCTGCCCAGAAAATTTAGTTTTTAGGAGTAAATGGCAAGATGGATGTCATCAGATTCCAATGGATGTGGTTAACAAAAGAGCAGCTATGTCCCCACCAACTAGTAAAAGGGAAACACAAGGTTTCATTGGTGCTGTGGGTTTTTGGAGGTAGTGTATTCCAGATTACAGTCAAATTGTAAGCCCTCTCTATCAAGTGACCCAGAAGGAGAATGATTTCATGGGGGGTCCTGGACAACAAGAAGCTTTTGAACAAATTAAACAGGAGATTGTTCATGCAGTAGCTCTTGGGCCAATAAGGACAGGACAAGTGAAAAATGTGCTCTACTCTTTGGCCAGGGAGAATGGTCCTTCATGGAGTATCTGGCAAAAAGTACCAGGAGAAATGAGTATGACCTCTGGGGTTCTGGGTTTGGGGATACAGGCCAGCTGCACCCCAACTGAGAAAGAGACTCTGGTAGTTTATGAAGGGGTTTGAGTTGCCAGGTTATTGGCAATGAAGTGCAGCTGCTTCTGGCACCCTGACTACCAGTGCTGGGCTGGATGTTCAAAAGGAAAGTCCCTTCCACAGCATCATGCCACTGATGCCATGTGGAGTAAGTGGGTCATGCTGACCACACAGCAAGCTCAGATAGGAAAATCCAGTTGCCCAGAGATCTTGGAATTCCTCATGAAGGCAAAAGTTTTGGAGTTTCATCATCATCAGAGAGGGGAAAGGTGACACATACTGAGGAGGCTCCACCATATAATCAACTACCAGAAAATGAAAAGCAATATGCTCTCTTTACTGGTGTTTCCAGTCAGGATAGCATGGCATGGTCAAGTGTTGTTGGGGCATTCTGTGTGGTAGGTACTCACGTGGGAATCGTTCACCTTTCTTGTACAACCTTTTATTAATATCATTGCTGTGACTGTTCATTTCTTATTTCATTGCTGTTTCCAGTACATTGTTCTCTTCTCAGCCTGTGATTTTTGCCTTTTGTGCCTCCAATTCTTCTCTCCAGCCTGCTGCGGGGAAAGGAGAGAGCAAGCAATTGGCATGGTTTGGGGTGTTTCTGTGTGAACACTAAACTGGGGAATGCCATTCCTAAACCATGACAGCAAGTTTGGGGAAGTCGAGTAGGAGCACATGCAAAACTTCCTAATCAGCCCTAAGATGCATTGACGTTGTCTGACAAGAACATTGTCTTTTGTTTCTTGATAAAGGGAGGAAAAAGGCACAAACAGACCCAAGCTCTTTAATTGGTATTTCCCACTTCTGTGGTTCTTTGCCAGGTTTTCTTTTGCCATCAAACAATCAAGTCTCAGTGGACAACAAAAAGGTTTTTGGTTTTCTATGGAATTTAAGTCTTCTGTGAACTCCAAATAGCTCAGCAAAAATTAAGTTTTTACAGGATCATCCACCTTCATAATACTGGTGGAAGCTTTCTTTCAAGCTTCAATACTACCCTTGCAATAAGTAAGCTGACTGAAGATGTGCATATGCTGTGCTATAAAGGGAGAGCTGACACCCACACTCTGGTTATGTTAAATTGATGTTTGATTCACTATTAATAGGCCTTTGAAAAGAAACTAAATTATGAATCCCATATATTGGTCTCAGACTTGCACATTTCTCATACAACATGCTGCAACATTTGTAGAGTGCTCAGAAAAGGCAAACACGGATTATATTTGTGTCTTTGTCTGCTCCAGCCAGTGCAGTATGAGAGTTCATTAACATGATCAAAAGCAGAAGTGCCTTCTCTCCCCATCCCATTAAAGAGATACAGATTTGAACTGGCAGAGAACCTACTCTGTACCTGCTCAAACAGCCCTCTAAATCACAAGCACATCAGTGGCTCAAAGCAGTGAAGTCAGACTGCAGCTTCTGTGAAAGCATCTTGTTTTTCAGAAGTTGCAAAACTCATCCTTCAGCCTCTTGAATTCCTTTGCAACAGGAGGTGCTTGAACAGCTTGTGCTGCAATGTTATCCTGAAGCACCTGCCAAGGGGTCTCACCCCCTGCAACGGGCATGACTGGAGCCAACAGCCAAGTCTGCTGAAGCCTGACATGAATTGTGCTTAATTAATCCCTCAGAAAATCCCTGAGCTGCTCCTTAGATCTTACTAGGCAGTTTCTATAAAACACGAAAAAAGTGATTTGAATGGAAGCAATGGTCAGGTTAGATAAGTACAGCAAGATCTTGCTGCTTTTTGGCTTCCTATGCCCCGCTTCACATGATATGATAGGTAGTGTGGAGTGGATGGGGATCAGCAGGGCTTGGCTAAAATGTATTTCCTAAGATTGCTGCAGTTCTTTGGCATATCAGGCATCCTTTTCTGTGTCTGCCTGTCCAGCCTACCAGTCTATGCTGGACCAGCTGGTGGGGTGACTGGGCTTTGCAGAGCAGCAGTCCCCCATCCCTCTGTGTGCTGCAGTGGAAACAGCACCCAGTGCCTGGCAGCTGGGGAAGCCTGGCCAGGGGCAAGGAGCAACTGAAGCACCAGGAGTTGCTGTGTCTTTGCAAAGATGCAAACGGCCTCCATGAGGCAGAGAAGAGAAGGCAGGAACTTCCAGTTACCATGATGTGCAGGGACTTGCCAACTAAATGAGCAGGGAACGGATGGTGCCTGGCTCTCCACAGGAACTGGGGACCAGTGGGCGAAGGCAAGAGGAGAGACAGCTCTATTTTTCCAAGGCTAGCCAAGGGAGTACAACTTTACTCTGACTCTTTTACTTTATCATAGACCACCTACAAAAAGGTGCTGCATTTTGCATATCTTTATGTGTGCACAGGAGAACACAAACGACCTCTCAGGAAAATCACCACAAGACATAAAAAACCCTCTACGTCACAGTGGCTACAACTGCAGTAGTAAGCTGAAATGGTCCAGGGCATGGATCCTGTCACTGGCACTGAAGCATCTGCACTTTTTAACTGCTGATGTGTTTATTGGCACAGGTTTGATCTGTGCCAACAGTTCCAGGCAATGCCAGGGCATGTTTTGATGCTGAGGAATTTTCACGATTGATGAGGTCCCTTCCATTTTGGGGGAAGACATCTTCCTTATACAATTGTAAGCTGTGCCACTTGCTGTAAGGACTGCAGAAGAAGCCCTGGCCTGTTTTATTTGCTGGCAGAGATACAACCATTGAGGCCAGAACTGGTCTATTTATGTGTAAAATTTTTGAATTATGATTAGAATGATTTTTATTAATAAGCCATAGCCATGCTACTAAGACTAGCAAGTAGAATATACTAAAATGCATGTTTGGACACTTACTAAAATTGTGAAAGAGCAAGTCAGGTATACTGGGTGCTGCAAGGTAGGTCTGTATTAGTTTTTATGTAAAAATACCTGCCAAATGCTAAATTGAGTAGAGTATAAAATCAATGTTTCTCTGCCTTTACACATTTTATTTTCTTGCCTGTCAGGCTCTGGAAGGTTGGCTGCTTCTGATCTGGAGCAAGCAACATTTAACAGCACAGCAATCAGCAGTGATCAAAGCTACTTCAGCTGAAAGTTAATTTTTTGCCCATGATACCAAATGTTATCTGCTGTGGTGCACACTGGCTGTGTAGGATCTTTTGCTCCAAAGGGATAAGTTCTCAGTGAGATACATGGCACTGAACAAGCTAGCTGTGCTTGTTGTTTACAATATCTGCACTAGAAGTGGCTCTATCATCTGTGGAAATGCTGCCGGGGGCAGGCAGATTTCCTTAAAATGTCAAAGTTATCATTACTCTCATTTCATCAAAGATCTCATTGAGAAAAACTGTGGTGATGTTCATCCCTTCCTGGTCATTCTGGTTGTCATGAGGTCTAATTCTTCTGTCTCCCAAACCACACACCCCTTTTGCACAGAAGGACATGAGTCTGCCTCAGTTTCATGTGACACGTGTGATGTGCCTCTGTTCCGAAAGCCACATGCATACAATGAGAGAAAGGCAGTATCCTGAGACAGCATTTCTCTTTCCACTTCAGATTGCTACCTGTGAGGAGTTCCCTATGAACATCTACACAGTTTTAATTCCTCTTTAAAATCCTGTCTTGTGGTGATGCTTATGAAGCCCGACTCACAACACAGTCAAGGAGAAGCTTCAGCAAGTCAAGATAAGTGCTCATCAGGTCACTGTGACTCCATCAGGCACCCTTCCTTCCCAACAGCCTCCCTCAGTCCATACTCCACAGTGCCTGGACTTCCAGAGGAGTTTTCAAGAAAAAAAAACCCTTCTCTTCATCAGTGAAGAGAGTCTTGTGAGACAGGTCTCCCTGGATTAGAGTCACTCTTAGGGACTTTTTCCTTCTTTCTCTTCTATCCCATTTCCACTGCAAGTGTCTGAGTTCCTCAGTAGGCATTAAATAGAAATCAGCTGAAAGGGCAGGCAAGGTTGATCAGCTTTGCACACAGCAGGAGGGGTGCTAGTGCAGTCATCAAGAATTAACACATCACTTTCAAACCAGGGACAGAGAGACAGCAAAGATGATATACAATACACACTAATTGCAATTCAGCATCGCTGAAAAGACTCCAAGAAGCAGGGCTGCATTGCAGGTGGCACAGTGATGCTACCTTCAAATCAACCACTCCAGATTTATACCCATGCTGCTCTTTGCATCCCTTCTTCCGAAGGAAGAATTGCAGCCTGGAATTAGCAATTCCCATTTAATATGGGAAAGAAAAAAGAAAAGGTCATATTAACAGATCATAATTACCTGCAAATCATTAAGAAAAGAAGAGCTCTTATCAACTTGAGTAAAATAATGAAATAAATTCAATATATTATTTATTCTCTATGAATAAGAAACTGGGGTACTGGCTGGGGATATTCTATGGTAACAGAAGATAATTATCTCATCTTACTGACACAATTAAAACCCAGGGTGCCTTTTCATTGACTAGCTCATTCTCATTTGTTCCAAAAAGCCAAATGGCAACATAAAACCATGTAGCAAAGCAGTGACATAATAGAGTAATTCTGAGACAGATTTTACAAATGTAAAGGCTAATCAAGGTTCTTGGGTCTTATTTTCCTCCAGCCAGTGTACAAACTTGCCTCTATCAGCCATCTCCAAAGCAAAGGCAAGCTGTTGAGGCTGGTGGTGGAAGTCATAATTGTTAGTTTAACAAAGCTCTGTGTGTAAATCTGATGTATTATTTATAAAGGTCTCCCATGTAAATATTGATGAGCCAACTGTTCAGCTAGGTAACTCAGCATACATGTAGTGTATTTGTGAACCAGAAACCTAAAAAACCTAGCCAACAACAAAACTAGCTGGATAAGAAAAGACACCCTTTGTGGCCTGGAGGACTGTAGTTGCAATCCCCCCAGAGAAGCAGTATCAGTGTCAAGACTGATCCCAACAATCAACTCTGTTTCCTACAACTCTATGTCACACCTTTACCAAGATCATTTGCATTTTAAAAATATAAACATGTATGAGTGCTCAAATTGGTTACTTTCCTCTAGAAATCTTGATGTCTCCCTACTGTCATTTAGTTTTTGAGTCTGGAAGCCATTGGTCCTAATATTCTTCTCTAAGGTCCAACTGCAAGTCTATAGTCCACAGGTTTGTACCTTTGTATGCCATCCACAAAAATCATACAGAAGTCAAAGTCAAATGAATGAAAGAATGGAGAAAGAAAAAAGAGGGTGGTTTGTGGCCGAAGAAAGAGCTAAAATTTTCTTCCCATTCTGTGAAACTGCAACATAACATTAGGAAAACTAATTCACAACCTGCAAGTGTTATATATCCTCCATGGGAGTCTGAGAGACCGTTACAATTTGCATTTATGTCTCTGTATTAGAGAAATTAAAAACAGTAAGAAGCTGAAACTCTGCATTGGGTCATTGGTAATTTTTTTTTTTTTTTACCATAGGTATGTGAACAGTCCAAAAGGAACAGAAAGTCTTAACTTAAAGGTAGACCATATCTGGAGCTCCAAGTCTTTGGTGACTGAAAAGGAAGACTCTTCAAGCTGTGCTTCACCATGGCTGGTGGCATGATACTATTTGCAATCCCATCAGCTTAAAAGTGAAGGTGATGGAGTTGTATTATCAGCTCCAGATGGGTAGAGGAAAATTTGAGATGTAGTATCAGGTAATTCAGGAAGAGATTTTTGTTTAAAACCTAACTACAGTCATGGGAGTGTGGAGATGGAGAAAACAGAGCTGTTAAAATTTGCCAATTCTCCAAAATCATTACACTCTGCAGAAATAGCTTCCCTTTTCATGAAGTTTTGGCAAAATTCAACCTCAGCTTCAATTGAAATGTGTCTTGTCTTCCAAGTGTCTTACCTGGCTCCTAGCCAGACCATCTCGTCTATTGTATGGAAGACAGAGAGCTCAGCACCCAGTGTAACATTCAACCCACACTTCTTTCCTTTCTGAAGCAGAATCATTTTCCTTTCCTTCCTTTGCCCTTTTTTCTTAATTCATCCTGCCCCCAACACATGCCCCAGAAGAAATACTACACTAGGACTAATACCAAATAAATTGTTAATATGTCTCCGGCCTTCTTTTTTGTGGAAATGCAGAAACAAGACAATTCCTCATCTCTCTGAACAGTGCCACTAACTTTACACAGTTTTCTCACCAGTGTGTGGCAGCAGGGGGAAGTGCTTTGATGAATAAATAGGCTTTTCACCCTAGTTTTATAGAGGTTTGATGTTAGGACCTAACAAGAACTACTTGAACGCTTCAGACACTTTTCCTTTCTCTTTTTTTTCCCCTCACCATCTAGCCTATGCCTTGTGATTATAGTAATAACCTCTCTTACACTCCCTCTGCTATCCTATTTCTTTCACTCTGGAGGGCTTTTCTACAAATTACAATGTCTTGTGATAGTTATTTTGTTAATATATTATATATATTTTGTTAATATACCATATATGAGAATTAACATTAACTGTATATACACAGTATTGTGCTACTATCTGGTGCATCATTGTTTAGTATTCAGTGACTATCTGCATAACAGAGGCTGTTAAATGCAGATCTGGCATTGACCTTGCCTTTTTCTAAACCTTTGTCCTTCCACTAAACTGTTTTGAGGATTTTGGTGTCACACACCAGCTTGTTGTCTTTATTCCTTTCACAGGCACATAAAAGAACACACGTAGCCCTAGTGCTCAGGCTCCTGGTCTCCCTTCACATCTGCAGCGCTGTTACAATCTCCCTATGAGGCAGCTGCTTCCCACTACCTTCACCTTGGATACTTAAGACCTGCTTCACAAGACTGGATATTTAGTAGCATACTGAGAGCTTATATCTTCTAGTGGTGCAGTAGTACACTGGACAATTCTCCATTGCCTTTTTTCAATAAGCCTCTTCAACAAAACTGTACTACAGCTTTTGTGATAACTTTTGTGCAGAGATTCAGGACATGCATTTTATTTCCTTCAGTAGAGATTTTGGCTTATCACAAAAAAGCCCTTTGGGTTTTCATTGCATTAGTCCTGCTAGGGAAAGCTGAGCATTAAAACCCCAAACAAATAACAGTTTAATACATTACACAACAGGCAAGCAGGCATTGCCAAGGTCTAAAATGAAGAATGTTTGAAACTTTATTATTGAGACTTTCTTTCTCTTATTTATCACTGAATTCTGAAGACTTCCCTATAAACAAAGAGACCCAGCCAGACAAAAGGGTACCTCTCCTCTGAAACAGAAGATTAAATGTAAATCCTGAATGTCAGATCCTTAAAACATGGAGAGGAGATTGTCAAAAGACTTAGTAGCTATTGTATTTTTATTTGTTCTAGGCTTAAGAGGAAGAAGGTCACTTGTCAGGTAAATTAATACAACATTTCCTACTCATGTTATGTTTAAAATCATCTTAGTCTCTCTAATTTTAAGAATTCAATTCACTTCTGATTGAAAATTCATTTATTCACTTGCTTTCATTTGTCAGTATTTTCTGCTGAGAAATGTAATACACCTTGGTATATTATGGCAAAGGAAGGGCAATACATATCCTACTGAACACAGATTTTATGGGCTCAGAAAGTTGGGACTTAAGGTGCAATTAGAAGAATAAATCCATTGGCTGTCAGTAATTAGTGTATTGATAGTATATTGTTGCATGGTTGAGGCAGTAAAAACCCAAAGATTGTGCCTTCAGTAGAAAAAACCAGAAGTGTTAGAAGGAAATCATTAGTAAGCCACATCTACATTACTTAAAATCTGCATAGGGCCTAGGCACCTTTAGATTTTGTTGTTAGATAGGCAAATAAAGTAAGTATTGTATCCCAAACTAGTGGAACACACCTGACACCTAACTGACCTTGGGAAACTGAAGTGAGCAAATCTACACTAAATTCAACACCATGCTGGCAGTGAAAACAAAACTCTAAGTAGTACAGAATGAAAATAAGATATCAAATTCTCAGATTTGCATGGGGAGTCCCTCTGAATTGCACCTTGGTGGACACAAGCTGATTTGCCTGGATGGCAAACAAAGATTTTTTTTTTTTTTTCCCTTTCTCCCTTCGGCTGCTCCAGAGCTGGATTTCCTTCCTGATGTGATGTCTTGAAAGGGTCCAGCTCTTGGATGGTTCCCTGCACTCAGAGGAGGGTCATTCCATCATCCATGGGCAGAGGGCTGTGCTAGAGAAACAGCTTCCTCACAGAATCACATGAAGGTCAAAACAAAACAAACATTTCTTTTTTAAAAAAATAGTGGATAATGTCTTAGATAGAGTGTTAAGTGGTATAGATTTAATTCTTATCTTGGGAAACAGCTTCAATTTAGATATGTAAATATCTGTCTTTGATCTGAAGAAATAAAGCAGGGGCGGTGGTTCTCTTGGTGGGTTGATGTCATGCTTCAGATTACGTCCCGTTTCCTGTTGGTGCTTTCCCAGACCAGGCACACACTGTGTCTGACTATTGTTAAGCTCCATGTGACTGGTGAGCAAGCCAGCCAGAGACCAGACGAAATTTTGATTTTTGTTTTGCCTTCTTAAATCGAGTCTGACACACTAACATAAATAAGCACAAATATTTCCAGAAAGCCCCATTTTCAGGGCTTTTTCCACGAATACAAAGAGCAGCAAGTTATTATCCTGTCAATGAGCACAAAAGAACACCCACAGCCATTTGTTGAGAGCAGCTTCCTGCCACAACCACGCAGCACATGCTCAAAACGACGGCTGAGCTTGAAGATGCACGCACAGAGCCCAGAGCACCAGCTCCTGCTTCCAGGTGGCTCTGGCAGCCCAGCAGGACACCATGGCCATACTCCCCAGCTGCCCCCTCTCCTCGACCCCTCCTTATGCCTCCTCTCCCTGCAGGCAGACACAGCAGGCATGCAGCCAATTATGAACCCGGTAGCAGGAAAGAATTCCTTTGTTTACACATGCAGAACCAGGCTAATCTGTAGCATGCTACTATTGAAACTATCAGGGAGCACAAAGCTGAGCCTAAAGGTCATAGAAGAAAGACCTCCAAACCCAGGGATGAAAATAATTTTGACTTCAAATCCACAGCATAGAGATGGAAAAAAAAAAGAAAAAAAGAAAAAAAAAAAAAAAAAAGAAAAAAAAAACCCAACACCTAGATAAACCCCCTCTATTAGTGTTCAGCCTCCCCTCCTAAAGATAAGTCAGGACAGTTTGCATCTCCCTCCTGAAGCTTTGCTAATTTGAGCAGTTTTGCTAGCTGGAAGGCTTGGAGGTAGGGAGAGGTAGCAAATTCTGCATCTCCACTGTGCCAGAAATTTTCTTAGAAGCAGAAGACTTTGTACCATATCCTCAGCTTTTTAATACATTTTAAAAAATATTATGTGGCAAACACAATCAAATCCATACACAGTGCCAGCAGATGCAGAGAAACTGTTTTGTAGATGCAAACGTGTTAATCAGTGTGCTGCAGTGCCAAAAAGCTTCAAGTTGTGTGAGAAAGGAGGAAAATCAACTCCAGAAAAACAAAACGGTTACATATTGTGCTAATCCAGTCTGTCCTGATGCAACTTTTCTTCTTCATGAGAGGGCAGGGTAACAGAAAATTTGTATCTGGAAAATAAAGACTAGAAAGAGAGCAACTGGCTTGTGCCTGACAGGAATTTCTCCAGCAGCATGGAGAGACTCATTAGAATTTTTCCCATGACACACCACAAAAGATGGCTGGAGAAAACAAAGTGACGTGTTGGAGTTCAGTATATTTCTTTGTCCTTGAGAAGCCTGACCCTGCTGAATCTCACGGGCTAACACATGCATAATTTGAGGCAGCTGATTAAGTTTATTGTGTTCCTAACTAAGTTGAGAGGAGTGAGGAAGGGAGAGGGAAAAAGAAACAGAGTTGGCTTTAATTAAAGCTCTGCAATTGTCTTTAATATTTACATAGTGTGCTATCATAATTGATCCTGATTGGAGGCTTAAGATTAACAGAAGAAAATGACACACTGTATGTCCCCAGTTGAGGAAACAAAAAAAGGGGCAGCCCCTTCCCCTTCCCCCATCGCTCCCAGCCAAATCAAAAGCCAGGGAAGAGGAATTGCTCTGAGGCTCTTTATGAAGCTCAGAGCTCCACGTGGGCTCAGAGCAGCACAGCTCCTTCCACTTGCTGGTGAACTGTGTGAGGATAGCTCCACTGTCAGGGACCGGAGCATGCTCTGGCTTCACATGCCTGGTGAGATGTGAGCTGTTCCTCTTGTGTGGGGCTGGACACACAGAAGAGGCTGGGAGAGCAGCTGCACCTGCTAAGGATGTCTGGTGCTGTTTCCTAGGTTTAACTGAGAAGTTCCCCATGAGGAGGAGCCCACAAGCTCCACAGGAGGAGGAAGCAATGGCACTGCAGAGGAGAGTAATCGTTCCTTAAGATCCATTCCACCAATGTCAGTTATAAGGAGTTCTTCACATGGGAGGACCACATGTAGTTCTGTTGGAAATTATAGAACTGCCAGTGTTTCTTCAATTTAAAAAGAGTGAGAAGTCAAGATCTGAATCAAAGATGGGAACCTCCTACAGCATGGGCTGTTCTGCAGTCTGGGCCCAAGTGCTATATTTCAGAGCCCCCTCTACAGTGCCCTGGGCTGCAGGCACGTATCTCCTGATGGTTGAATGCAGATGCTCATAGCTGCTTACCCATGAAGCATAGGTAGCTCCCAAAGAGATGTTTAAAGTGTCTGTGTGAGATCCCTTCTTATTTGGGATTGCAGATATTTTGTTTGCAGTTACATGCAAAGGCAGATACCGTTCTGCTGTCGCTGATGCTGCAACCACTTGGAATGGAAAATATGCATTGCAGTATCCCCTGTGGAAAACTCCCTTCAGATTTCTCATAACTTCCCTTCACACAAGATAATAAATAAGAAGAGTTTATGATTTACCAGATATATTGATTTATCAGACTGTAACTTTATATTTTTATTGTTTTGCTTTAACTTTCCAGTCACAGCAGAATAGATAAACCAAAAAGAAGTATCTGTCCCTCCCTTCAGAGCATAGCTATGACTCACAGAGTTCGTGCATTCACTTGGAAACAGAGTGCTGCATCATTCTCACTCTACAACAGCAATAATGTACAGAAACTGCACTGATGCTTCAGGCATCAGATAACCTATTTACTGGCAGGGAGGGCCTAAACTTGCATGGCTGTTTTACTAGCTCCTGACTCAGAATACAGCAGGGACCTCTGGCAGACTCAGGAATTACTTAAAGGTTTAGTACTCTGGTCCAATCCATTATTTATTTTTTTTTCCTTCAATGAAAAAACTACAATGCTAGAAGAGCATAAGCATCATTAGATATGCAGGACACTACAAAATGCCTAGGAAACCGTTTACAACACCTCTCTAGGTGCTGTACAATATCCATGACATTATCCAAAACAGTGCATTTGTTGATACCAGCATGAGCTTTCTGCCAGTAATCATAGACCATGTAGAAACCAAGGCTGGTATTAAAAAAAAAAAAAAAAAAAAAAAAAAAAAAAAAAAAAAAAAAAATTTTCCTTAAGAAAATCAAAAAAAACAAAAAA